>NW_007743043.1:12296-15304 GCF_000696425.1 Galeopterus variegatus
TTTAAGTCTTAACCCCTTACTTTTTTTTTCTGTTGGAACCTTGGAAAGAGATACAGAAGGCTCCTATCAGTTCAGAGTCTGGAAGATACCTGGCAAGCAATCAAGATTTATTTAAGAAATAAATGAATAATCCTTATTCATCTAAGTGTTATTTAGTTGTTATATGGGAACAAACTGTGATAAATTCAATGAGATTACAGTTTGTGCAGTTGAAGTATGGGTGGGGGTTGGAAGAAAGATCACATGGCATTCAGAGGTCAGTCGTAGAGAATACAGAGCGTAAGGACTTTCAATAATAACAGTGAGAGAAGAAAACCGCTGGGCAACAAAGGAGCAATTAGGTCATGGACAGAATAGGTGGCAGGACCCAGTCAGCCCCAGGCTATGAAGCAGAGCATTTCAAAGAGCTTCAGAATAAGAAGCAAACTCATTTCTGATCCAAGCTTGAGTGTCTTCAAAGAAGCACCAGATGATGCCATATCTCCCTGACACCAGGATGGGGACCATCAAAAGTTAGGATAAAATGTGATCTCCATGGTGCAATCTGAGCATTCTCTCTGGATAGGATTTTGAGCTTGGTACCATAGAGATGGATTATTAACAGTTGAGTTGCAATATTCGGTAAAAGGACATGAAAATCAACTACATCATATATTGATAAAATAAAATAAAATAAAATAAAAATTAAAATTAATTAATTAATTAATTACTGAAAATAAAGAAAAAATGAGAGAAAAATGAAACATGACACTGTGAAATATAGGAATGAGCCTGAAGTGACAAGTAGGAGACCTAATACCAATATTGAAATATGTGCCATAACTTTTATATGCCATAACTCTTGCCTCTGTGTATTTTGTCACTTAAAATTACTGGATTAAATTTAAAGTGATACACTTTTCACCCCTAGGTCGTTTTAAATATAATTTTCCAATTTAAAAACTAATATTCATTATATCAGATGAGAAGGATTTTAAGGTAATAAAATGCTGTAATTGTTTCAACCTGAAAAAAAAATAATAATGGGAGTGTAAAGCCCAATAACCAATCAACAAACATTTGTTGAGCAACTAATAGAGGCAATGCTGATGAATAAAGATGTGACCTTCACTCTCGATGAGCATATATGTTAATATGAATTATGAAAAATGGTGAAAACCAATGAGCTTATACGTTAATATGAATTATGAAAAATGGTGAGAACCTGTTCAACCAGTCCTCTCCCTTGTCATAAGTGGAAGAAACTAGGGCCAAGTGATAATACCAACTAACATTAACTGTGCATATAAGAGAGTACTTCAAAATGTTTGTGGAAAAATAGAATTAAGAGATGGTACAAACCTTTCCATGAACTTTTTGAAGACCCCTTCATATTACTTGCCAAATGCCCTCCTAAATGTGCGTGTTTTCTGATGCACACATTCTCCATCACAGATAAGTGAACTGAAGCCTTAAACAGTAACTTGCCCAAATAGTTACTACAGATCAGAACTCGGACTCAGACACAGGTTTCTCTTACTCCAGAATGTGTGCATTGCTAACCATTTTGTGTTACTGCAGTCAGAAGTAGAAGAGAGTTTGTGAAAAATATCTTTCTGTGTTAAATATGAATAACACATAAATTACAATAATGACTTCTGGCTTATGTGACATCTTCTGGGTGATACTGGTAAACTCTGGTGTAGTGTTGATGGTGTTGGTTAATGGGAGAAAGAATGAATTAAAAGTATTAGGAGGATGATGAAGTGGCTACATGTCTACGTTAGTGAACTCCACCACCCCTATGTTGAGAAGAATCGTTTAATATCGGATGCCTAGAATTTAAAGGATATCTCAGAGGAGGTGGTGTTTTTCCACTGAGGACATTATAGAAATTCATGTTTGTCATAATGATGGGGTACACTATTGAATCTAGTAGGTGGGAGACAGAATACAAAACCCTGCAATATACAGGGCAACCCCTAACATCAAAGAAACGGAAATATACAGGGCAACCCTTAACATCAAAGAAACGGCCAGGCTCCATGGGATTTTTAAGTATTCTGCCAGTTATAACGCACTTGATAGAACTGTATGTCTTAAGTCTACTCCCATTTTACATGCAAACAAATTTTATGTATAAATATGGAATATTGCCAAATGGATCTTACATACAAAAAACCTCGCCATGAGTGCATCTATTAAGGAACTCAAAGGAAAAAAGTTGATTTGGAGCTTTACCAAAAGCTGTTCATCATCTCAATAATTTATGCCCTTAGCTAGAATATTGAGGTGTTCATAGGGCAACCTCGTATCAGCCTGCATTTTTAACAGCCACAATTATGGTGGTTTTACATACATATATAAACATCTGCATTTTTTATTATGTAGCTGTGCCTCACCAGTTAGTCACTAAAATAAGCATTACTACTTTATATAATCAATTACTTTCATTTTATTTTTCCGCATTAAATTATGTGAGCAGATAAATTATATTATCTGGCCACATCATTTCAGAAGCAAGATAAACTACTTCCTATAATATGCTGGTGGAAAATTACATACCAGTCACTAGCCATCAATAAAATTGTATTCAAATTGATTTTATATCACCTGGCAAAACCAAGAAGAGAAATTCTATTTTTAGGCCTCAGAGGCTCATTTTATTTTAAATGAAGTTTTATATGTCTACGAAGCGGGGAGGGGAGGAGACAGAGAGATGGGAGAGTTTAGTAAATTAGCAAAATGTAAAATTAACCTAGTAGCCTTCATGTAAACAAACCAATCTCCAATTAGGAAATGTAAATGGAAGAGAAGCTTCCCATTTATAATTGCTGAACATAAAAAGCCTAAGCATAAACCAAACGAGATATGTGCTAAAAACTCTGTTAGAAAAACACTAAAACTCCAGAAATATATAAAAGTAGACTAGAACAAGTAAGAAGACATATATGCTCTTAGATAGCAAGATTCAATTGCATGAACGTGGCAATTCTCCATAAGTTAATTTATAAATTTAACAAAGTTCC
>NW_007743043.1:16544-17309 GCF_000696425.1 Galeopterus variegatus
CTATTTCATATTAATAAATATCTTAGGCAAAATCAAATGACAAATTATAAATTGGGGACAATTTATACCTTATAAAACTAGGGCAATATATGATGTCCCCAATATATGAAGAATATGTGGAAATTAGTAAGAAAAATATCTGTGAAAAATTCCAAAATACAGAAGAAACATGCACTGATAGAAATATGGACACAAGATATGAATAAAATTTTACAAAAATAGAAATACAAATGGCCTTTAAATATATAGAAAGACATCCAATCTTTGTATCCATCAGGAGACAGAAAACCACACAGTAATTCTAGCAGGCAAAATTGAATAAAGGAATTATCATCTGGAAACAGGGAATACTCTATCGAGTGATCAGGAACAGGGTAAAGTATACAGGAAGGACAGATACAGAGAGCAGCCACTACCTCTGGGGCTGAGGCAGAGCAGCCAAGGTAAGAGTAAACATGGAAGAGGCTTCCGCCTCCAAGGCTCCTTCAGACATNGAGCAGCCAAGGTAAGAGTAAACATGGAAGAGGCTTCCGCCTCCAAGGCTCCTTCAGACATGGTTGTACTGAGTGTGGCTATGCCCCCTGCATGGCAGAGACATTTCCTGGCCAGGGATGGTGAGCAAGAAACCATTCAGTGTGGTTCATTTACAGTGTCCGGGCTCAGGGTGACAGGACAAAGATGGGTACATTTGGACCTGAGAGACAAAAAAATCTATAACTGGAACTATATCATTCCTAATAAGAAAAAATACAAATTACAACTAGC
>NW_007743043.1:19417-20906 GCF_000696425.1 Galeopterus variegatus
TTTTTCCCTAATATTTGAATCTGTTCTTCTTCCTATTTTCCTTGAGAATATATATCATGGAGTCAAAAATTAAAAGTCTTGGCAGGCTGCCCCACATCCTTTCTGGAATGGGGATATTTGCTGTCTGGTTGGTGGTCTTATCCTTCTTATCAACAGAGAAAAACCATGAGCATCAAACTCAGATAAGTATTTTTATTCTATCTCTACCTCACTAACNAAATGAAGAAAATCTGAGACTAGTACACAACCTTAAGGGCACAAACATATTAATAAAAGGTGTTCTGGAAAGGAAGGAGAAAGGAAAAGGCACTGTAAACATATTCAACAAAATAAAAGTAGAAAATTTCCCAGGTATAGTGAGACATAGATTTTCAGATCTAGGAGGCTCAAAGATAACCAAACAGATTCAATCTAAAAAGATCCTCTCCAAGAAACATTATAGTCAAACTGGCAAAGCCCAAAGACAAGAGAGAACCTTAAAAAGAGAAAGAATAAAGCATTAAGACATCTATAAGAGAGTCCCTATCAGACAAACAGCAAATTTCTCAAGAGAAACCCTACAGGTCAGAAAAGAATGGGANGAGCAGCCAAGGTAAGAGTAAACATGGAAGAGGCTTCCGCCTCCAAGGCTCCTTCAGACATAGTTGTACTGAGTGTGGCTATGCCCCTGGCATGGCAAAGACATTTCCTGGCCAGGGATGGTGAGCAAGAAACCATTCAGTGTGGTTCATTTACAGTGTCCGGGCCCAAGGTGACCAAAGCAGGACAAAGATGGGTGCATTTGGAACTGAGAGACAAAAAATCTATAACTGGAACTATATCATTCCTAATAAGAAAAAATACAAATTACAACTAGCTTCAGAGAACATTTCCTACCTTTTATACTAGCTAAAATAGAAATAGATAGATGATAGATGGATAGATAGGCAAATTTAGATGAGAAATCCAAACTCTTGATGACAAACTTTATTTGAATGACTGTGGGAAACAAACACTTGTACGTTGCTTGAGGGCATTTGGCAACATTTAGCAAAACTGCATATTAAATTTCCCTTTGACTCAACAGTACCTTCTCTAGATCAACAGTAGCTTCTCTAGGAATCCACCCCAGTAATATACCAGTCAAAGTAGGAAAAAGCATATACTGAGCTACCTATTGTTGCATTATGTCTTCTAATAGCATAATACCAAAACAAACTCAAATGTCTATGAACAGGATACTTGATAAATAGGCAATGGTACATTTACAGCATGGATTATTATGCAACTAGAGAAATGAAAAGATGATTTTTTTTTACATTGACATGGAATGAGCTCTAGGAAGGATATTGAAAAAAAATCAAGGTGCATTATGGCATAAATGATAACTATTGTATATGAATATGAAAATAAGAATATATATGCATTGCTTACACGTCACAAGTAAATAATGGATATACAAGAAGAAAAAAAAAAAGATAAGATGGCTACCTGTAGACTGGAAGAGGTT
>NW_007743043.1:22826-23147 GCF_000696425.1 Galeopterus variegatus
GTGTGCAAATATTTTATATTACTTGTAATATTTTTTCAAGTTACTAAAGCATATGTTGTCCTGCCCAACTGATAGCAGCAGTGCACCCAGGGACCTCACCTCAGACACTGGTGCTACGTGAGTGGTCTACCACAGCCAGTGCCACAGCAATTGCCACTGCAAGGGTAGCTCACTGCCACAGCAGCAGCCACTGCTGCCTTATAGGTGGCCCACTGAACACTTGACAGCATTGACAGAAGGAGAGTCACAAATGGAGCCAGGGGGAAGAGGTGAGTGAGCACAGGCCTATGATCCTGTGGCCCATCTTGTGAGAGAATTACA
>NW_007743043.1:28722-29023 GCF_000696425.1 Galeopterus variegatus
TTCCTTGAGAATATATATCATGGAATCAAAAATTAAAAGTCTTGGCAGGCTGCCCCACATCATTTCTGGAATGGGGATATTTGCTGTCTGGTTGGTGGTCTTATCCTTCTTATCAATGGAGAAAAACCATGAGCATCAGACTCAGATAAGTACTTTTATTCTATCTCTACCTCACTAGTTGTATGGCCTTATTTATTTTTCTTTAAAATTATAGCAATACATTAATTTTTTGGAAATCATGTGTGCAAATATTTTATATTACTTGTAATATTTTTTCAAGTTACTAAAGCATATGTTGTCC
>NW_007743044.1:0-4269 GCF_000696425.1 Galeopterus variegatus
GGGGGCAACACTGAGGGTTGCGATCCATTGCCGGACACAGAAAAAGATGAAAGACAAAAAAAAAAAAAAACAGGGAAATTAATTCATTATGGCAAGCCTGCCATTTTGGACTTATTTCATCAGTTGAGAGTCCTAATATAAGTTGATCCAGAGAGAATCATCAAAAATACTGAATTTATAGTACTGAAGTAACTCATTTTTTCTCTCTTCTACCTGTTTTGGAGAGATATTGTGAATACTTATTGGGTTACTCTCTATATCCAATAAAATCTATAATAATTTTGAGCCCTGTGAAATGAATTTCACTTCCTCCTGCTTTTCTCTAGTTGGTACTTTATTATAGAGATTGGCTTATGACTTGTATATGAAATGTGGTATTTATTAACTTAATGCTTCACATAAGCTTCTGTAATCATAATTTTTATTAAAAATACCACGAACTAAGGAAGACAAATGACTATTTTTAATTATACCTTGTCAATGGTTAGAAAGCATATAGAATGTCCTTCACCACATGATCCAAAGTTAAATAATTTTTGTGACAATATAATTTTTGTAATTGAAATATAATTGATTGTACATAATTGTGGGGTATAGAGTTGACTATCAATACTTGTGTACAATATGTGACTATCAAATCAGGATAATTAGCATATTCAGTATTGCAAAATGTAGTTATTCTTTGTGTCCATTAATCAATTTCCTGCTAACTCCCTCCCCCTTTCCCACATGTAGTAAGCACAGTTCTGTTCTCTCCTGAAATTCGATGTATTAATGTGATTATTCTTTATCATAAAGGGGTGTTGAATTTTGTCAAATTCTTTTTCAACATCTATTGAGATAATCATATGGCTTTTGTTCTCGATTTTGTTGATGTGGTGTATCAGATTTATTTGTGTATATTGAAGCATCCTTGCATCCCTGGGATGAATCCCACTTGATCATAATATATTATCTTTTTAATGTGCTGCTGTATTTTATTTCCTAATATTTTTGTTTAAGATTTTTGTGTCTATGTTCATCAGGCATATTGTCTGTAGTTTACTTTTTTGTTGTTGTATCTTTGTCTGGTTTTAGTATGAAGGTGATGCTGGCCTCATAGAATGAGTTTGGAAGAGAGGCCTCTGTTTCAATTTTTTGGAATAGTTTGAAAAAGGTTGGTAGTAATTCCTCTTTAAAGGTTTGGTAGAATTCAGCTGTGAAGCCATCCAGTCCTGAGCTTCTCCTAGCTGGGAGACTGCTGATTACTGCTTCAATCTTGTTGCTTGTTATTGGTCTGTTTGGGGTTTCTATTTCTTTTTGGTTCAGTCTTGGCAGTTTGTATGTGTCCAGAAATTTATCCTTTTACTCCAGGTTTTCAAATGTGTTGGTATATAGTTATTCATAATAGTCTCTAATGATTCTTTGTATTTCTCTGGATTGCTTGTAATGTCTCCTTTTTCACTTCTGATTTTTGTAATTTGGGTCTTCTGTCTTCTTTTTTTAGTTAGTCTAGCTAATGGTTTTTCTACTTTGTTTATCTTCTCAAAAAAACAAACTTTTGTTTCATTGATCTTTTGTATCATTTTGGGGATCTCTCTTTCATTTAGTTCGGCTCTGATGTTAATTATCTTTTCCTATCTATTAATTTTGGGATTGAATTGTTCCTGTTTTTCTAGTTCTTTGAGATATAATGTTAGGTTGTTTATCTGAAGTCTTTCTATTCTTGATGTAGTGTTTATTGCACTAAACTCCCCTCTTAGTACTGCTTTTGCACTATCCCATAAGTTGTGGTATGATGTGTCTATTTTCATTAGTTTCAAGAAATTTTTTGATTTCCTGTTTAATTTCTTCTTGGACTTATAGGCTGTTCAGGAGTATGTTGTTTAGTTTCCATTTATTTGTATAGTTTCTAAAGTATTGCTTGCTATTGATTTCTAGTTTTAATCTGTTTTTGTCTGAAAAGATTCTTGAAATTCAGTTTTTAAAAATTTGCTGAGACTTTGTGATCTGACACGTGGTCTATACTGGAGAATGTTCCAATGAGCTGATGAGAAGAATGTATGTTCTGTAGTTATTGGATGAAATGTTCTGTAGATGAATGCCAGTTCCAATGGTCTAAAGTGTAGTTTAAATCCTGTGATTCTGTTTACCTGCTGCCTAGATGTTCCATCCAATGTTGAAGGGGTGTGTTGAGGTCCCAACTATTATTGTATTGTAGTCTCTCTCTTTAGGTCTAACAGTGTTTGCTTTGTATATCTGGGTGCTCCAATGTTGGATGCATATGTACTTAAGGTTGTTAAGACTTCTTCCTGGAAAGATCCCTTTATCATTATATAAAGTCCTTCTTTGTCTCCTTTTATGGTTTTTGGTTTAAAGTCTTTTTTATCTACAATAAGAGTATAGAATATCTGTTCTTGCTTGTATTTTGGCTTCCATTTGCATGGTATATCTTTTTCCATTCCTTCACTGTTAGTCTGTGTGTGTGTCTTTATAGGTAAGGTGAATTTCCTGTAGGTAGCATAGAGTTAGGTCTAGTTTTTAATCCATTCAGCCAGTCTATATATTTTGAGTGAGGAATTCAATCCTTTTATATTTAGGGTGGTTATTGAAAGGTGTTGTCTTACTCCTTGCATATTATTGATTTTTGTACAATTGTTTTAAATATGTTTTTTTCCTTTCTCTCCCTTTTAGTATTTGTCATTGGTGTTTGTTGGTTTTTTGAAGTATAAGATAAGATATATAAGATATATAAGACATACAGTTTCTTTCTCTTTCTCATTTGCATATCTGCTATACCAATGGGTTTTGTTCTTTCACGTGTATTCATGGTAGTGATTATTGCTTTTAGGATTACAGATACAGGATTCTTTTGAGGATTTCTTGTAGGGCTGGTCATGTGGTGGTGAACTCCCACAATTTTTTGTTTGTCTGGGAATATTAGTATTTCTCCTTTATTTCTGGGTAGCCTTCCTGGGTACAGTAGTCTTGACTGGCACTTTTTTTACTCTTAGTGCTTGGAATATATCACCCCATTCTATTCTGGCCTGTAAGGTGTTTACTGAGAAATTTGCTGTTAGTCTGATGAGGACCTCCTTGTAGGTGACTTCATGATTTTCTCTTGCTATTTTTAGGATTCTTTCTTTGTCTTTTATTATTCTCTTCTGAAACTGTGACTTTTTTTAAAAAATCAACTCTGTCTACAGGCTGCTGTGCTTACATTTTGAAGTTTTTAACTACAAGCAAAATTAAACACTAATACATTCCTAAAATTCTTTTGAAAACAATTCTCAAATTGGCATTTTATTGAAAAAGGAAGAAAAAATACATTAAGCATGTATTTAATTATTATAAGCTGTTTTACTCCATGGTTTATATAAATACATTCATACACGTGCACGCACACACACTCACATAGACTGAATAATTTTTCCTTTCCACTATTTCATGTTTTACCACATTTTCAATTCACTTGAACATAAAAATAAAATGTTGAGAAATCTTTTAAATAAAGTAATTGAATTATTTTATCAGTTTGTTAGAGGAAAATATTAAACCAACTCAATAGCTAACTATCTACAATATTTGATTTCCCCTCATTCAAATTTGGCTGGAGTAAAATAATTGCCCTTCTCTTCTGTTTATCTGACCTACCAAAAAGAAAAAAAGAGTAGAGAGTAGAGAGTTATGATTTTAATGGGATCTAGCACACAACCAATGCAAAATAATGACATATTTTAGTCTAATTTTTTTTTACATCTCTGTTTTGTTTATAATCTGAGAATGCTGTTATACTAGCGACTTCTAAAAATTTCATTTATTTTAATTATAAAAGAAATTCCTGCTTGTTGCATAGTCTAAACAATACCACTGCTTACTATTTGTTTGGTATATTCAAACAGAAAAACATATACAAAAATACATACTTACATATATAGCTGTCATAATATTGAAACAATAGAAAGCATTAATATACTGAAAGTAAACATTTATCATTATTTTCACTGTATCATTTTTCCAAGGCATATCATACTAAATATACACTAAATACTATTCAAAAGTACATGAAAATTTAAAACCTGCTTTCAAATTATTCTAAAAGAGGAAAAGCAGATATTTTTAAAATCCATACAAAAGCATTTTTCTGCATAACAGGTGCTTTTTTAAAAAAAGAAAAAATTTAATTAGGAAGCTAAAAACACTGACTAATTATAACATCTTCACTTTTTCTCATGGCATAGTGACTCAACATTCAGATAATCAAAGGCAAGTAGAAAATTACAGGCTGAG
>NW_007743044.1:5228-11893 GCF_000696425.1 Galeopterus variegatus
AGTACATGAAAATTTAAAACCTGCTTTCAAATTATTCTAAAAGAGGAAAAGCAGATATTTTAAAAATCCGTACAAAAGCATTTTTCTGCATAACAGGTGCTTTTTTTAAAAAAAGAAAAAATTTAATTAGGAAGCTAAAAACACTGACTAATTATAACATCTTCACTTTTCCTCATGGCATAGTGACTCAACATTCAGATAATCAAAGGCAAGTAGAAAATTACAGGCTGAGAAGGTAATCAGAAGTCTGTTCAGAACTCATGAACTCAGGTCATGTAATTTTGGAAATGCTCCATACTGTTTCTGTATCTTTGTTTCCTGCTGAGAAAGCCACTTATTGTACAAATTGTGGAAATTTTTCTGTAATTACAGATCTGGTGATTAGGTCAAGGATATCTAACAAAGCCAAGAGTGGGTCTAGTATTTATTTAGATCATTCATGAAAGACCTGCTAAGAAACAGTTGGTTTTAGAGTCTATAATATAATTTTTTTAAAACACAAACATTGTGTAAGAATCAGATTAATTACTTCCATTTGTGGACTATGCATGTACTTTTAAATCTGTTCCATGATGAGTGTATGGAATGAATGTTTTTCATTAAATAGGGTTTAATCCATTTACCACCACCTAAACCAGGTTTAGTTTGGTAGGAGAGATGAGGTTTGCTAAACTAATCATAATTAGTCAAAAGTGTAGCCTTGCTAACATTGTACAAAATGCTTTCACATACTACACAATCTCATTTGTTATAACAGCTCTGTGAAGCAGATATTATAATCACATTCATTTCACAGGAAGCTGAGGCTTCAAGAATTTAATTGACTTACTCAAGATCAGTCAAATAGAGAGTCGTGAGATAGGAGCGTGTAATTACACCTTAGTACAGCTTCCAAAGCTAAGTAAAGGTATTTTCTTTGATATTATAGATTAGATGCAATTCTGAGAAAGTTTATAGGACACTCGCTCTCCATCCAAAAAAAATCCTTGGGCTTCATTATTCTAACTCATCACAGTCTTTGATTGAATTAATGACCCCAATTCTTCACTGCTCCCAGTATCCCCATTCTTTCCATGTAACTTTGTGATATCCCACTTTAAGCAGATCTAATTTCCTACTTTTCAGTTCAGGGGTGACTTGCTTTGGTCAATATGATGTATTAGAAGTGACAGTAGCAGTCTGGAAAAATGCTTGCATGATCGGGCTGGTTTGCTCTTGTGTTTATCCTATTGTCTAGAGAAAGACTTACCTTGTGAGGAGGATATGAAACACATGGAGCAGAAGTGTTCCAGCCAAGGTGTGTGGCCAGGCCCAGGCTAGAACAGTCTCCAGCTGACTGCAAACTCAGGAGCAAACACAGCTGAGACGAGAAAACCTGACATTAAATATAATCCAGAAGTGTCACATTTAAAGCACTCAAGCTCAAAAGAAATCAGTAGAACTCTGGAAATATTTGAAAAATAAAATTGTATTGTTGCTTTCCACTGAGGGGTTGTAAATATATGTTATATATAATAGATTATGCAGTAAAGACTTCAAAAACATGGCAAAGATTCAACTATTAATTTCTTCTTTTTGCTCTAGTTTTATCTTTTACCAAGTCTTTCTCTCTGATTTTCAAGACATCAGAAGATTCTCAAGGACAAAGACACAATCTTCTGACTGTAAAAATGTTCTTAAGCCTGGAGAAATTAAAAAGCACATTTCATGATTCAGAAAACTCTACTGAGTTAAGTCAATGGGAGTAGAGATATTTACTAAACTTTCAGATACTTAGGGTGCACAAATGGGAAAAATGAAAGACTGTGTTCCAGTGAGTTAAAAGAAAAAAAGCTCAATAACAGGGTGGTCTTATCAGTCCCATGTCTGATAAAGACAATTATCTCATTGGCAAAGATATATTCCTGTGTGAAAGATAACCATATGTACATATGTACAGTGCAAACACAAGCTAAAGGAACAACTTATGTTCTCTAAATAATACAACTTTTCAAGCTTCTTCATATACTTAACATTTCAAACCCTAGTGCTTTTTATTATTGGGAAATGTCTGCAACAATAAATTAGCAAATTTTAGCAAAGAGATGTTTTAATGATCTCTCAAAGGGCAATTGAGTATTTGGTGTTGCTACTGCAGCAGCTGGTAGCCAGCACATACCATCTGCTGCAATTAACTTACAATTAAAATCCTGTAGCTGATCCTACTTTATAAGTTTTTCAGATGCTTAAAAACCAATATAGAGAAGAAAAGAAGCTGCACAGACTGAGGCAGGTATGTGGGCAAGGTTGAGAGGAAATGTGACTTGAGTGTGTTCTATAGAAAGAAAAGAGTTACCAGATCTGTGTCCATTTTTCCTGGGAGTCCACAGACCTTTCATTGCACACACTTTTCTCTTTTGTACGTAAGTATAGATATTTTCTCCCCCAAACATTTCAGGACGTGACACCCATCACTTCTACTACAACCCTGGGTATTTGGCTGACATTGATAATGATATTCTTTATTGGCCTGTGGAGTAAAATTACAGTAGGAGAAAACAAATAGTAATTACAAAAACACACCTTATTTTCTGGTGTTTGGACTCCTAAATTAATCTTCTAAAAAAAAAAAAGATTAGTATGTGTATAACAGAATACCACAGATTGGGTAATTTATAAATAACAGAAACTTATTTCTCACAGTTCTGGAGGCTGGAAAGTCTGAGATCAAGGTACCTGCATCTTGTGAAGGCCTTCTTGCCATGTCTTCACATAGTGAACGCCGAAATAACTAACTCCATCCATCAAGCCCCTTTATAAGGGCACCTAATCCTATTTATGAGTGGGGCATTCTCCTGGCCTCATAACTTCTTAAAGGCACCGCCGCTTAACACTACCACATTGGCAAAACCTGAATTTTGGAGAAGAACACTTTAAAACCATAGCAGTATGCCTCTTAAAGAAAAAAAAAGTTGAACAATACAAAGGTACGTTAAAAAGTTTGTGGGAAAATATAATTAAAAGATAATATGGACATTTCCACGACCTTTTTGAAGTACCCTAATATTTTTAATTTGCTTTTAAAGAGGAACTAGTTATTCATAATCAGTATCTGTTGAAGTATCTTGACAATAACACTTGTTAACGCTTTGAATTTATTCTAATGGCTATTTTATCCAAAAAATTATAATTTTTAATCCAATGTTATTCTTTTTAAAAAAGAAAATATAGCTTTCTGACAAACAAAAAAAACCCACAAATTTTTATGCCATTAAATTGATTCAAATGCTTAAATATTTCCAAAAATTGTTTGTTTTTAACATGTTATACACTCTAATACAAGGTTTGCCTTTTTTTTCTTAAATAGGCAAAAAAAATGGAGTCTTCCATTCAAAAATCTTCTCAGTAGCAATATCACATACAGAAACAATAAGAATAATAAAATATTAGAAAGAAATTATAGCAGAGAATATAAAAAGTACAAAATTGCTTGATTTAAAACAAAATATCTTACAAAATTAAAGTTTATTTTTGCCCCTCAAAGAATCACCCTGAATAAACTTGGTTTAACAAAACAAAAGATTTTCTTGTTTGTTCTTAACTTTTCATTTCTAAAAATTCCATTTCTTTGTGTTCATATTCTCAGACTCATTAGTTAGACAAAAATTGTGGTTGCTCAACAATCCACATCTTCAGCTACAATTACTCTGAACCAAACCCTGCCAAAGAAAATGAGAGCTACTGGTGAACAAAACAAGCCTTCCTTTCTTATTGATAAGAACAAATCCCACGTTGAAAAATCCTTTGGTAAGATTCTTGACATTATTGATTACAGGTACGTAAATGGACATTGATCTCTACTATAAACTCTGCTTCCCTGTTTTCTAATGCAAATAAACTTGATTCAAATAGGCAAATCATTTATGAATAAGACATCAAAGGCACAGGCAACAAAAGCAAAAATAAACAAATGGGATTTCATCAAACTAAAAGTCTTCTGCACAGCAAAGGAAACAGTGAACAGAGAAAAGAAACAGCCTACAGAATGGGAGTAAATATTTGCGAACTATACATCTCACAACGGGCTAATATCCAGAATATACAGGGAACAGAAACAACTCAAGAGTAAAAAAACAAAGAACCCAATTAGAAAATGGAGCTGAATAGAAATTTCTCAAAAGAAGACATACAAATGTACAATGGGTATATGAAAAAATGCTCAACATCACTAATCATCAGAGAAATGCAAATCAAAACCACATTGATATATCATCTCACCCCAGTTAAACTGGCTGTTATCAAAAAGGTAGAATAACAAATACTGGTGAGGATGTGAAGAAAGGGAACTACTTGTACATTGTTGGTGGGATTGTAAATTAATACAACCATTATGAAAACAGTATGGAAGCTTCTCAAACAACTACAAATAAACTACCATGTGACCCAGCAATCCAACTACTCAGTATATACCCAAAGGAATAAAAAGCATCATGTCAAAGGGATACCTGCATTCCCATGTTGATTGCAGCTCTATTCACAATAGCCAAAATATGGAGCCAAACTAAATGTCCAATGACAGAAGATTGGATAACAAAAATGTTCTACATATACAGAATGGAACACTACTCAGCCATTAAAAAGTATGAAATTCTGCCACTTGCAGCTACATGGATTAGCTTGAAGATGATTATGTTAGGTGAAATAAGGCAGGCACACAAAGAGAAATATTGCACATTCTCACTAATATATGGGAGCTTAAAAAGAAAGAAAACAAAACAATCAAATAAATAATAATAAGTTAAACTGTCAAAAGGGGAGAAGAGAACTGTGGTTAGTAGAGGTGAGAAAAGGGAATAGGGAGGGGGAATGGACACAAAACTATAGCTAAATAGGAAAAATAAGTCCTGTGTATAGTCAACCAGAAATCTATAATTAACAATGACTTACTGCATGTTACCAAATGACTAGAAGAGAGAAGATCAAATGCACATATCACAAAGAAATGATTGTTTTGCAATGATGAATAGGCTTACCCTGAAGAGATTATCACATGCTGTATACATGTATTAAAATATGTCTGTACACTATAAATATGTATGAACAATGTTTCAATAAGAAATGTAAAAAAAAAAATTCTTTCCCACATGCAATTGGAATTCTGAAATTTGAATTTCTCCAAGAATTTGCTTGCAATCTTACATTTTTTCTGATTTTACTTTCCAATGCCTTATGTATTATTAATTCCATATAAACTTTATTTTTGCATTTTTTGGCCATTGATATCAAAATTAAAAATAAATATTCATAGCATAAAGATTGTATGCATGTGCATGTTCATAGAGCAGATTTTACAGAAGATCTGTGGAGATAAAAGATTTTGTATCCCTGTGTGATTCTGCTTCAGAAGCAATATGCCTGGCTGATTTTGTGAGTAACTTTGCTCTTTTCTGAATGGTTCCAAAATCTAAAACATATTTCCAACTGATGAATTTTAAAATGTGGTTTCCCCGTGGAGCTGTGATGAAAATCGGATGATGGTGCTATATTAAAAGATAGAGCAACATTTTGCCCCTAACCGTTCTCTTTAACATAACCATCTTGTATTTGCTTCTCTCATTTGCAAAAATTCTGAATATGTCTTGAGAATTTAGCATGCTTCTCTTTACAATGTATTTTCAATGTCGTGATGAGAATGTTCAGTTACATGTCAGAAGGAAAGAATTACAGGCAATCAAATCAGCCAAAGTCTGGTCAGCAGGGAATTTGGGTTATAGAATACAAGAAAAAAAATTGGTTTTACAAAGATCAAAGGCCGCATATCTATTAGAATCAAGTTACCTCTCTTGCATGGAAAGTGTATATTCTATAGATTTAGAAGGAAGCATACCTTAGTACTTAAGAGTGCATGCTCTGGAATTAATTAGCTATAAAGGTCTTAATTAGCTATAAAACTGCAGTATCTTGGCTGTAAAATGGAGAAAATAATAGTTCCTATATCATAAAATTGTTGTGAAGATTAAAGAAAATAATGCATGGAAGTATTAAGAACAGATACACCAATTATTGAAGAGACAGTCTTCTCCCCAATGTGTTTTCTTGTTGTCTTTGTCAAAGATTAGTTAGCTGTAAGGATGTGGGTTGCCTTCTGGGTTCTGTATTCTATTCCATTGGCCAATGTGTCATTTTTATGCCAATACTGTGTTGCTTTGGTTATTATAGCTTTGTAATATAATTCGAAGTCAGGTAGTTTCCTGCTTCTGGTTTTATTTTTTTGTTCAGGATTGCTTTGGCTACTTGGGGCTTTTTGTAGTTCCATTTGAATGTTAGGATTTTTATTTCCATTTCTGCTAAAAAGTACCCATTGGTATTTTGATGGGGATTGCATTGAATCTGTAGATTGCTTTGGGTAGTTTGATGGGGATTGCATTGAATCTGTATATTGCTTTGGGTAGTTTGATGGGGATTGCATTGAATCTGTAGATTGCTTTGGGTAGAATGGGCATTTTCACAATGTTAATTCTTCCAATCCAAGAGTATAGAATATCTTTCCATCTTTTTGTGTCCTTAATTTCTTTCAGCATTGATTTGTAATTTTTGTTATAGAAATCTTTCATCACCTTGTTTAGATTCCTAGGTATTTAATTGTTTGGGTGACTACTGTAAGTGGGTTAGATTTCTTGGTTTCT
>NW_007743044.1:13353-15717 GCF_000696425.1 Galeopterus variegatus
ATATATACAAAACGGAGTTCTACTCTGCCACAAAAAAAGAATGAAATTCTTCCATTCGTAGTGACAAGGAAGTACTTAGAAAAAATTACATAAAGTGAAATGAGCCAGGCACAGAAAGAAATAATTGCATGTCTGCACTCATAAGTGGGAGCTAAAAAAGTAAACATAGATTTTAAAAAGAAAGAAACAACAATCACAATAATTCTTTGGACTTTCTTTTTATTATTATTATTATTATTTATTTATAAAGAATATTCATGAGATACAAAGCTAATTGTCTCCCCTCCTACCCATGATGTGAGGGCTAGATTTATACTGGGGGCATACCCATTACCAGAAATTACTTTTGTACCTGTTGTCCCCTCTCAATTATCCCCCAACCTCCCTCCTCCTCTCCCTCCCCCCTCCAGTCCTGTTTGTAGCACCAGGAATGTTCCCTCCCTCTGTTAGACCATGGCATTACTGTGGTCTTTCTTTCCTTTCTTCCTTTCTCTCTTAGCTCCCACATATGAGTGAGCACNTCTGTAGATTGCTTTGGGTAGAATGGGCATTTTCACAATGTTAATTCTTCCAATCCAAGAGCATAGAATATCTTTCCATCTTTTTGTGTCCTTAATTTCTTTCAGCATTGATTTGTAATTTTTGTTATAGAAATCTTTCATCACCTTGTTTAAATTGATTCCTAGGTATTTAATTGTTTGGGTGACTACTGTAAGTGGGTTAGATTTCTTGGTTTCTTTTTTCTGCTAGTTCCTTAGTGGAATATAAAAACTCTACTGATTATTGCGTGTTGATTTTGTATTCTGAAACTTTACTGAAATAAAGGGTGCTGGGAAAACTGGACATCCACATATAGAAGAATGAAACTAGACCTGTACCTCTTGCTATATAATACAATCAACTCAAAATGGATTAAAGACTTAAATATAAGACATGAAACTATAAAANAAAAAATAAACAAACAGGATTTTATCAAACTTAAAAGCTTCTGCACAGCAAAAGAAACAATTAACAGAGCAAAAGGACAACATACAGAGTGGGAGAAAATATTTGCACACTATGTATCTGACAAGGGATTAATATCCAGAATATACAAGGAACTCAAACAACAGTAAAAAAAACACAAGTAATCTTACTTAAAAATGGGCAAAGGAGCTAAACAGGCATTTCTTTTTTTTGTTTGTTTTTTGTCTTTTTCGTGACCGGTAAGGGGATCACAACCCTTGGTGTGGTGTCACCCACACCATGCACAGCCAGTGAGCGCACTGGCTATTCCTATATAGGATCTGAACCCACGGCGGGAGTGTCACTGCACTCCCAACGCCGCACTCTCCCGAGTGCACCACGGGGCCGGCCCTAAACAGGCATTTCTAAAAGAAAGATATACAAATGGCCAACAGATACATGAAAAAAATGCTCAAGATCACTAAGCATCAGAGAAATACAAGCTAAAATCACATTGAAATATCATCTCACAACAGACTTGCCATTATCAAAGAGACAGATAATAACAAATGGTGGTGAAGATGTGGAGAAAGGGAAAGCTTCCTACACTGTTGAGGGGAGTGTAAATTACTGCAGCTATTATGGAAAACAGTATGGAGGTTCCTCAAACAACTACAGATAGAACTGCCATTTGATCCAGCAATTCCACTGCTGGGTATATACCAAAAGGAATGGAAATCATCATGTCAAAGGGATACTTGCACTCCCAAGTGTATCACAGCTCTACTTACAATAGCCAAGAGATGGAATCAACCTGAATGTCCATCGACACAAGACTGAGTAAGGGAAATGTGGCATATATACAAAACGGAGTTCTACTCTGCCACAAAAAAAGAATGAAATTCTTCCATTCGTAGNTGCGGTATTTATCCCTTGTGCTTTGCTTGTTTCACTCAACATAAGTTTCTCCAGGTTCATCCATGTTTTTGCAATGCGTTTGGGAGTATTTCCTTCTTTTTTATGGCAGAGTGGTAGTCCATAGTGTATATATACCACAGTTTCCTTATCCAATCATCCATTGATGGGTATTTAGGTTGGTTCCATCTATAAACATGCGATAAACATGGGAGTGCAGGTATCTCTTCAACATGATGATTTCCATTCCTCTGGATATATACCCAGAAGAGGGATTGCTGGATCATATGGAAGATCTATCTGCAGTTGTTTGAGAAATCTCCAAGTTGTTTTCCAAAGTGGTTGTACTAATTTACAGTCCCACCAACAATGCATTAGTGTTCCCTTCTCTCTACACCCTCGCCAGCGTTTGTTATTCACCATCTTTTTGATCATAGCCAGTGTAACCGGAGTGATGTGGTATCTCAGTGTGGTTTTAATTTGCATTTCCCTGATGACTAGTGA
>NW_007743044.1:17371-19942 GCF_000696425.1 Galeopterus variegatus
ATCTAGCTAATGGTGTGTCTACTTTGTTTATCTTCTCAAAAAACCAACTTTTAGTTTTGTTGATCTTTTGTATTGTTTTTTGGGGTCTCTATTTCATTTAGTTCTGCTCTTATCTTAATTATTTCTTTCCATCTCCTGCCTTTAGGTTTGGATTGTTGTTGTTTTTCAAGTTCCTTAAGGCATAGTGTTAGGTTGTTTATTTGAAGTCTTTCCATTTTTTTGATATAAGCATTTACTATAATACATTTGCCTCTTAGGACTGCTTTTGCAGTGTCCCGGTGGTTCTGTTATGATGTATCTTTATTTTCATTAGTTTCTAGGAATTTTTTGATTTCCTGTTTAATTTCTTCTTGGACCCATAGGTCATTCAGGAGCCATTATTTATTTTCCATGTATTTGTATAGCTTCCAGCATTTTGCTTTTTGTTTATTTCCAGTTTTAGTCCATTGTGGTCTGAAAAGATTGTTGGAATGATTTCAATTTTTTAAAATTTGCTGAGATTAGATTTGTGACCTAGTCTGTGGTCTATCCTGGAGAATGTACTGTGAGCTGATGAGAAGAAAGTGTATTCTTTAGCTGTTGGGTGAAATGCTCTGTATATATCTGCCAAGTCCAGCTTGTCTAGAGTGTAGATTAAATCCTGTGTCTCTTTGTTGACTTGTTGCCTGGAAGTCCTGTCCCATACTCTTTGGACTTTCAGAAGGAGAGAACTGAACTGAGGCCACCAGATGTGGACATGAGGGAGGGGAGGGTTAATGAGAAATTGATTAAGGACCACAAAAAAATTGATTATATTGTGTAATGTGGAATATACTAATTATCCTGATTTGAGCATCACATATTACACACAGGTATTGATATACAATGCTGTAAACCACAGATATGTATGATCAATTATGACTAAATAAATTAAATAAATAAATAAAAATTTATAAAAAGAAATTAAAGGAAAAAAAAGAGCAGATAAGGAGGAAGTGCCAATAAATTGTAGCAATCTTTGTTTTAAATATTTTAATATGATTCAGGAAAATGATAAATAATCTGCAAAGTTAATGTACATTTGGTTTACTCTGCCTGGGTATAATTATATTTTAAAATCTGGGATTATAAAACATCATCTCTAAAGTTACTCTGAATACTAGATGTGTGGCCTTAGGCATGTAATTTGTACCCCTGCACCCACCCCAAACTAAGTTTATTCACTTGTCCTTTAGCAAGATTATATCTCTATGGAATCTTTCAGTTTAAAATTACATAAATTCATTTTGTACTCAAAAGTTTTTAAGATAGTCCCTGAAGTTATTTACAGTATGTATTTGACACATTTATATACACACATATATATATATATATATATATATATATTCATACATTTTTATGCAAACATTCCCATATTTTATCACAAGGTGCTGGAGTTAGTACAATACATAGAATATGCATCATATTACCTTCTAAAACAACAAATATAACTATATATGAAAAAATATGGCTCCAAGATTTTTGGATAAGGAATTGTGAACCTCTGCTCTGGATATAGGTAGGGTAATGATCCAGTTTGCCCAGGAAAATCCCATTTTACCCCTATTTCCCTGGTGTAATTGTTAGCATCCCTATTTACACTCAAAAGTATCCAATTTGAATAATAAATTATACAGTCACCCTAATAACAAAAAAACACAAGTCATAATTCCTGCTCTCAAAACCATTACCAAATTAATGAGGAGGGAAAACAAAATAACATTACATCAATCAGTTGGAATAATAGCTCTCAACAGAGAGGGCATCTTCCCAGGTGACAGTTTTAGAAATTTGTGGGTGTGTTATAAATTATCACAAAGACTGGAAAACACACTTGCTCTTGGTAAGTAGATGTAAGTGATACTAGACATACTTCAATGTCTAGGACTGTCCCACACTACATGGAATTGTCTCAGTTCCTTGCGAATTTTAAATATTCCACTGGATGAAATCCACTACTAATATAAAGTGGATGTACTTTGGTAAAAGAACAAACTGAGAAGTTATTTTCACACACACACACACACACACACAATACAATACAATTATCAATAGAAACAGTAAATTAGGAAAGATTGTAGCTGAGGAAAGTTTAAACTGAATAGATATTCCTTTTCAAGTACTGAATTATATACTCATGCCACATATTCTATTTACCCAAGATTCAACTATAATTAAATAAGTGTAACCATAATTAAACTGAACAGTGATATTTGGGTACTGATTCAATAATCGTTTGCACTAGTATTATATCTATTATAACTGATCACATACCGTATTTAACCTGCATACAGTAGTGTTGACATGGAAAATATTCCACAAAATAGATCCCCAAATCTGGCAATCCTTGAAAGCTGGGAAAAAATATCAAACTTCTTCATAGTCTCCACTTGGAAAACCTGTCATTTTTTTTAATAAGTTATCCTTTCTATAATTAAGGTAAGTTCCCTTTGTTTCCCATATTCAAATATCTGTTCTATTACTAATTTTCCCAACAATAGTTTTTATTCTAGAATCCACCTATATTTATTCTCTTTCACTATCCTTGCTTCT
>NW_007743045.1:0-949 GCF_000696425.1 Galeopterus variegatus
GAGTGAGCAGCCCAGCAGGCCCCAGCTCCCCACAGCTCTGGAGAGAGGAAGCCAGCCCCGGGGTGTTAATAAAGACCAAATCTCCAGCCCAGCGGGAACCATGCTGGCAAGTCCAAAGCTCCAGAGCATATTGTACAAAATGCCATTTTCCCTAGAAATTGAACTAGCAGCTCATTTTTTTCTCACTACTTTAGGGTTTTTACCTTCTTCCTCTCAACTGTCCTCCCCACCCAACCCCACGCAGGCACACTTCCTGATTTAACAGCTGGCTAGCTTCTAGGTGCCATCCTAAAAGGATTTGTTTTCTTTACGGTCATTAATATGCCAATCAGAAAGGACATGGAAGCCAATTTAAGGGGGCTCCCATCAGCCAAAGACAGGGCAATTCAAAAATCAAAAAGTAATGGAGGGCCGAGCCAGTGGCACACTCAGGAGAGTGCAGCGCTGGGAGCGCAGAGACGCTCCCGCCGCAGGTTCGGATCCTATATAGGGATGACTGGTGTGCTCACAGCACTCACTGGCTGAGCGTGGTGTGGCTGGTCTCAAAAAGGACAAAAAAAAAAAAGTAATGGATTAAAAAGTATTAAATATAAAAATCCACAAGTTTTAAAAAACACCATAATTAAATGTGAGGTATATGGGAATTCTGTGTCCTATCTTTGCAAATGCTCTATAAATCTAAAACTATTCTTAAAAAAAAATTAATAAATCCTGGCGAGGATACAGAGAAAACAGAACCCTCCTGCACTGCGGGTGGTACTGCAAAATGGTGCAGCCTTTATGGAAAATGGTATGGAGTTTCCTCAAACAATTACAGATAGATCTACCACATGATCCAGCTATTCCACTGCTGGGAATATACCCAAAGGAATGGAAATCATCGTGTCGAAGGGATACCTGCACTCCATGTTTATTGCAGCTCTATTTACAATAGCCAAGAGTTGGAACC
>NW_007743045.1:2008-4047 GCF_000696425.1 Galeopterus variegatus
TGTTCTCACTTATTTGTGGGAGCTAATAAAAACAAATAAATAAATATACAAACAAATAAACCAGGGGTAGGGGACAGAGGGAAGAAGACACAACAGTCACAACAATTCCTTGAACTTGTTAAGATAAGTGAACGGATATGATGTTGATGGGGAGGATGGGGCAGAGGGAGGAATTGGTAAAGGGACATGAAAATCAACTACATTGCATATTGATAGATTAAAATTGTTTTTAAAATGTAAATAAAGAAATAAATAAAATTTTAAAAGTCTACTAAAAAAAGAAAAGTCAGACACAAAAAGCCACATGTTATGTGATTCTGTTTATATGAAATGTTCAGAAGAGGCAAGTCCACACAGGCAGAAAGCAGGTTAGTGGTTGCGAGGGGCCGGAGGAAGTGAAGAACGGGGAGTGACTGCTAATGGGCTTCCATTTGGGGTAATAAAAAAGTTCTGGAGCTGAACAGTGGTGACAGTTGCACAATACAGTAAATGTTCTTAATGCCACTGGATCACACTCCTTAAAGTGGTAAATTTTGTGTTATGTGTATTTACCACAATAAAAAGAAAAGAAAAAAAGAGAAGTTTGAATGCATGTATTACAGCAAAATGTAAAAATTATGGGAATGACTGTAAATATTCAACTTCAAGATAGTCAATATTCCTGAGAAGGAATGCAGAAGGGGTGAAGCCATGGTAGCTAAGCTATATTCTTTCATTCATTTACTCATTGATACACGCAAGAAATGTTTACTAAATGCCTGCTATGTACCAGTCACTATCCTAGGGGACAGGATACATCTGTGAAAAGAAAACAGACAGAACTAATCTTCTGTTGTACCTATAAAATTATGTGTGCATGTACCTGAATCAATATGGCTATATATCCACCAAATGTATACCTTAAAGGATGGTACCTGTGTGTTTTATACTTCTGTTAAAGAAACTGTGATAAGTAATCTTATAAGATTGTGTCATTTAATAATTACCAACTTTGTGAACTAGATTTTAATCCCACACCACAGATGAGTCACTAAGACTTTCAGAGGTTAAGCAATTTGCCCAATACCACACAGCTCACGAGCAGCGGAGCTTGAATTTGAATGTAGAGAGTCTGACATGTAACTTCCATGTGATATTGTAGGAAGGAAAGTGTTGGCAGCAGCTGCCAACTGCTCTCGCCCTAAGAGAATAATGTATAAANAGGAAGGAAAGTGTTGGCAGCAGCTGCCAACTGCTCTCGCCCTAAGAGAATAATGTATAAACGCTAAGACGCCCAAAACACAAGTGGCTTTCTCTGTACTACCTTGTGCCGCACACATCGTTAGATCTTGTCTGTTACTCTGAAACATATGTTGGTGCAGAAAGAGACTTATTTTTTTGAAGCCACGTTTGAGGGCTCAGATCCCTTGAACAGATTGACACTGTAATGATGCATTTGAGCCTACTGTTTCCTTGCATCCTCTCCTTAATCATTAGTAAGTTTTGGTGCTGGTTAAGATTTTTAAAAATCTGAGTTTACAGTAATATTTACACATATGCACACAAAAAATCATCAGTCCTGGTGGGAGGTTGCTAGGGCATCAATGCATTTTTCTAAAAATTCAATAAGGGGCAAGAAGCAAGCATTGGTCTGCCTTTCCTGCACAAACTACATTTTAGGGTAATTAATATTTGATAAGGAAGATGTTTTTAAATTAATATACCTTCAGCTAGTCAATGCAAAAGGATTTAGAGAATTCAAAAAGCACCATTTTTAACCCCCAATGAAATAACGGATCTAGGTTATGATTATCAATGGATGTTGAAGTCATTAGTCAGAAAGCTGATAAGGAGCATTATAAAAGATGGTTCAGGTTCATAACAATGAGCCCCTGAATCTACGATCAGTAAGACAGACCAAGCAGCTCTGCATCCCCACCTTGCCAAGGAGAGTGAATCTGAACCCAGACAAGCCCCTAGATCTGACTGCATTTACAAGACATGTGGGAGCTGAAATAATCTCTTAAAGAACACCAGGATAGAGCAATGAGCCAAACCCC
>NW_007743045.1:5568-6862 GCF_000696425.1 Galeopterus variegatus
GCGCACTAACGCAGTGCGCCACCGGGCCGGCCCTAAAGTTCTTTTTTAAAGTGTAGAAATAGCAAGGGAATAACAAAATGTGCTAATTATTGTCCTTGAGCCACCCCAGTAGCTCTAGCCTCTCCTAGCATCACCCAGTGTTGGAGCCTGAGCCCCACAATTAGCTCCAGCTTCTACAGTGCGTGGTGGTCAGTCAGGCTGATTGCCCCCAGGTGTCTCTCATTTGATAGAACATGGTAAGTTTTTCTTGTATTTCCCATGGTGACCACTACCTTGCAGACACACAAGAGGAGTGTTTGGAGTAATGAATTGGATTCAATGAATAGCATGAGGGGATTTAAAATAAATCAAAGAATGGACTATTGTGAAATGGAATGAATGATGTTAGAAAAGTTGGGGGTGAGATGGTACGAAACAGATGGAATGGGATGTGTTGAACTGGGCTGACAGGAAAAACGCTGGTGGAATAGGATGATTTGGACCAGATGGTTTGGAATGAAATGAAATGATAATTTGGACTTTGCTTATGAAAATGACAAAGAAAGATGGAAAAACAGTAAAGTAATAGAAATCTCAAAAGGCTTGAATATGTTCAGGAGTGACTGACTCAAAAGAAATTATTAAGAAGCAACTGGAAATGTCAGTAACATCAGTGGTCCAAAACCTAGCTAAACACCTGTTGCCCTGAATTGACTAAAATCAAATCATCCTTAACTCTTTGCAGTTGAATCCAAAAGATCAATTACAGCTCCCCAATAACCATGAAGAGAAATTGAAATTATTTGCCCAGGCTCCCCATCCCCCACTAAGTGAAAACAGATATCTGAGCTGTAGGTTCATATGACAAAGCAGGTTTGACTATCGTATTCCTTGGACTCTTACTAAAGAAAGCTCCCTGTCACCTTACTAAAAAAAGCTCCCTGCAAGGAGAAGTGTGGCCTCTGTCATGAGTCAGGGGCACACAGGAGCAGCAAGACTCCAAAGAGGGATGTGAAGGTCTAATATGTTTTTTCAGTATTGTGGTGGATAAAAGACAGCCACAAATTCTTTGATACTCCTTCTGTCAAGAGTGTGATAGTGGGAAGAAAAAATACTTCAAATAAATAACCTAACATTACACCTCAAGGATCTGGAAAAACAAGAACAGACCAAACTCAAAATCAGTAGAGGAGAGAAATAACAAAGACCAGAGCAGAAATAAATGAATTAGAGGTTAAAAAAATACAAAAGACGAAGAAACAAAGAGCTGGACAGGATCTGCTTCTGCTTTCATCAATACAATATGTCAGAAGTG
>NW_007743045.1:8373-9391 GCF_000696425.1 Galeopterus variegatus
TACTGAATCATTGAGTCATGAGCACTGATACAAGAAGCTACAAATGCAGGCAGGGTCTCTGCCATCCACCTATTTGCTAGGAGTCTGAGAGACAAAGGAAAGCAACAAAGTAGAAAAGACAGACAAAGGAAAAAACACTGGGCTTGGAGACAGCAGCAATGAGTTATCTGGGGCAAAGTGAGCAGGTTTTCTCCTTCCTGACAGTAAGAGTGGCTGCCATTGTTGAGCTCCTACTGGGCGTGAAACCCTGCACAAGCACTCCTCTGAGTCACTCATCCTCACAGCAACCCCAAGACATGGGAGTTCTTACTTCCACTGCACAAGGCACAAGGAGCCATGGGCCACCCTCTTTGGAGCAGCACAGCAAAGGGAGTGAAACACATGGGTGCTGGGATCACAGGAACACCTGGATTTGAAAGCCAACTCTACTGCTTACAACACCTTCTCCAACCTCAGTTTGCTCATCTGCAAGATGGGGTTAATAAGACAAGACTGACCNAAATTCTATTTCTTCATGAATTACTCAGTTTCAGGTATTTCTGTTATAAGCAACAGAAATGAACTAATACATTATGCAACACTAGAGAGTTGGAAAATGGGATGTTCTATAAGCACATAACACAGACATCAGCTCCCTGCTCACACCGAGGGGCAGTGAGGCTATGTGCACAGAGCCAGCCTTATTTCCTGCCTGGCTCTACCTTGTGACCAGGTAGCTTGACCAGGAGGAATCAGGGACAGGGAGCAGGGCAAGGGCAATGAGCCCACTTGGCTACTGAATCATTGAGTCATGAGCACTGATACAAGAAGCTACAAATGCAGGCAGGGTCTCTGTCATCCACCTATTTGCTAGGAGTCTGAGAGACAAAGGAAAGCAACAAAGTAGAAAAGACAGACAAAGGAAAAAACAGTGGGCTTGGAGACAGCACCAATGAGTTATCTGGGGCAAAGTGAGCGGGTTTTCTCCTTCCTGACAGTAAGAGTGGCTGCCATTGTTGAGCTCCTACTGGGCGTGAAA
>NW_007743045.1:10559-12046 GCF_000696425.1 Galeopterus variegatus
CCCTTTAGGCCTGACATGAGGATGACATGTCATGACATATGTAAGCTGGCAGGCACAGGGTTGGCACTCAATAAATGCTGGTCCTTTCCTTATACTCCCAAACAAAATCCCCCAACAATTCCTGGTTGTATTTTATAATTTAGAAAACAAATGAAACATTTTATGTGTTGTTTTAACTTTGTTTTTAGTGTAGAAAATCTTAAGGAGGTCAGTAAAACTCAGGTTGCTTTAAGCAATCGCAGACCCCTGGCCCGTGAACTTGACAGAGCCAAAATTCAGAGCTCAGGCTGCCGAGGTCTGTGGAGTGAAGGGCCAGCAGGGCTCCAGACCCAGAGAAAGCTGCTGTGGAAGCCTGGCTCTTCCACTTAGTAACTGTGCAACTATGAACTCCCTGCGCCTCCCTGGGCTCCAGTTTTCCCACAGAAAAGGAGAAAAATAATCACTTGCTCCTAGGGTCTCTCCTGCAAAGTTGTTATGAGGATAGATGAAATAAAATGCTATGTATAGCAGGTGATCATTAAATAGTGGGCATCACCATTATCACCATCATCATCACATCTGCAAGAGAATCCACCACACTTGGGAGACACAAGGAGAGATGTCTAGGGACTCTACAGAGGCAAAGTAAATGAGAGCTGGCAGTCTCTGTGCCCCTCCTGGTTCCAGAAACAGCCACCCTGGAGGGCTGACTCAGCAGGGAGCAAGTGACAGGACGGATGTTGCTTCTGTGCTCATGGGAGATCCCCCTCCTCCGGCACATGGGTCTTGGGAGGAGCAGTGTAAGTCCCTCCCACGTGTGTCTCATGAATGAGCTGGGGGAAGGCCCCAGCAGTGACAATGAGCAGCCAGGAGGGGTTCCTGGTGGGGGAAACCGAGGGACCATCCATCACCCTAGACTCTGGGTCCTGACAGCCTGTACCCTACATCACACCAGGCCTGCTTCTTACTCTCTCTAGGACAAAACTTATCAGGGGTGGAAAGAGGGGGTCCTAGGAATTACTGGCCTGGATTGGTGAGAGGACATGAGGAGAGAGGGACTGAAACAAGCCAGACTGGGCAGAATTCTTGTCCTCTAAGGGAGAGGTCACAGTTCAACTCCCAGTCTAGGTACGATCAGTGGGGAAACATCTTCTGTTATTTATAACCTTAGCTGCATTCTGCAGAGAGGATCGGGCTGTGCCATGGATGGGCCCTCATGAGTTGAGGGTGGAGATCGGGGGTGCAGGTTGAGAACCTCTTCCCTGCTGGCTCTGCATGATGGAAGGAGGATCTGTAGCTGGATGAGAAAGGGGAACAGGAAGGAGGGGAGTGAAGCTGGGCTCTGCAGGACAACCTGCCGGCGGAGGAGCCCTTGGTGACCAGAGAGGGGCTGGGACAGGCAAGAATGGCTTTGGGGAACAGAGTGACTGTAAGGGAGTTCTCCGTAAGGCAACTCTCTGCAGGTCGTGATGAAAGGTCCTGACTGCCTCTTCTACGTCAACCTTCTG
>NW_007743045.1:13089-17720 GCF_000696425.1 Galeopterus variegatus
ACATGTCAAAGAAAACTGGAGATTAATATCATTTGTGACTATAGATCTAAAATCTTAAATAAAATATTAACAAATAAAATACAGAAGAATATTAAAGGAATGAAACCCTATGGTTTCTTTTAGGAATTCAAAAATGGTTTAATATCAAAAAATCTGTTAATATAATTCATCACATTGGTCAAAGGAAAACCCACTCACCCCAACCCCGGCTGAGCCCAGCTGATTTGACAAAGAAAGTTGTTTGGGCCCCACAGTGATAGGCCAGTTCTCGCATCTCACACACTGAGCCCCAGAATCTAGCCCCACAGCTCTGCCATGAACCGGGGGCACCAGCCTTGATTCAACACTGTGCGGATGACAGTGAGATGGGTGAAGAGCAGCCCCAACGCAGAGCCAGGCAGTGCCCGAGGGCAGACCAGGAAGTGGCTTCCAGGGGACAGCAGAGCCTCGAACCACTAAGGACAACCATTAGAACTAATGACGATGGGAGAGAGAGGTTAACGGAGAAAAGTAGATATGGCCTCGGAGAGGAAACGGAGCCCCAGTTTGCCCTTGTTCCTTCTGGCCGATGCCTGGCCCCAGGTGAGCCATGTGAGCTCGGGTGAGCCACTGAGATCCGAGGAACCTCCTCCAGCTTCTGCATCTGTAAAATGGAGGCATCACCCTCCTCGTAGGCTGAACAGCACCATGAGGCAGAGCGGACACAGCCCCGGTGGATGTTTCTGGGAGGAATGAATGAGTGAATGAATGAATGCGTGACAGCTGGCTTCCCCACTCAGTGGCATTTGGAACACCTGAGGTGCTGTCACTCAGTTGTCCCGGCTCCCCGCGGCCTGCCTCACTGAAACAAGTGGACAGTCTGGAGGCCGCATTTACATCTCAGCCGCCCAGAGGACTCTCCCGGGGACACAGGCTTCTGCCCGCTTTCCCTCAGACACTGCCTGAAATTTAAGCTGCCAGACTTCACTAGGGTCCAGGTTTGCCAGAAACATTTGAGGTGGGGAGGAGAGGGTGCTTTGGAAAAGGAGTGTGAAATAAGGTAAAGAAAAGTTTAATGGCTAGAGTCACGTCTGCAAAGTGCCTTACTAATAGTTATTTTATTCCTTGACAAACAGCTTGTTAAATGCCTCCCGTTTCTGACGCCTCCACACTCCTGCCTGCAGCCAGCAGCTCCCATCCTGCAGCAGATGGGTGCTGAGCTCCGGGGCCTCTTGCAGGCACCTCTCGTTTCATCTGGGGCCACTGGCTGACCAGGAAGGTGAGGACACCAGCTCCTAACCAGCTCCTCACCACAGTGGGTGATACGGGGCCTTACCACCGCGTGTGCAGGATCTGTTTTTGTTGCTCCGAAAGCAAATCCCAGTGCCCAAAACCGTCTGCCCTGTAGGTGAGGGTAAGGAATTGAATGGAAGCTGTCATTCAGATGTTAGCACAGGCACCAAGATCATGGTGGAGCCTGAGAAACAGGGAGTGAGAGAAGGAGATGCCTTGGTTCTCCTCCTGGAGAGAGGTGTGGGGCACTGTGCCAGGACACACATCCTCCTGCTGGCATGCCAGGCCCATCCTGGGGGAGCAGGATCACAGCCTGCCCATGGCCAGATGCACTGCTCTGAGGACCATACCACCAGCCTACCCCACATGGAGCAAATGCTATTGAACCCCCATGTGCCAGGCCCTGGCTGGATCAGACCCTGTCCAGGTGTTCACAGCAATACATGCAACCCTCCAGCCCAGCTGCCGGTTACAGTGCCAGCGTGAGGGCTCTGTGCCTCTGTGTGAGGACTGCCAACCAGCCTGACGTCTGCATACTTGGAAGTTTCATGAGAGCAGGTCAGCCTCCCTGAGTGTGGCCGCCTCTGCTGTTCTGACTGAAAGGAGGCTCAAGCTTGCAGGGTGAGGACCAGACAGGGCACTGTCCCCCCCAGGCTCTGTCTGAAGGGACAGTCAGCCAGAGGAGGTGGGGGGTTGCCATCCTACTGTCTCTGAGCTGAACAAAGAGATTTATGAGATCACTGGGTTCAGCTTCCTAAAAACAGATGGCACATACCACGAGCTCAGAGGGGAAAAGAGCCCGGGGCTCAGGAGAAGGTATCCTAGAGGGGTTGGCAGATGGTCAGGAAAAGACTAAACTCCTGCAAGACCCCTGCTGAGACCACCTGCAGCCAGAGCGCCGTGTGGAACAGGCTCAGCGACAGCTACCTGATCCGTCATTGCCTTCCATCCCTGTGCTTTCCTGCACCTGCCCACACCTGCCCACAGCTGCCCATGACAGGGCAGTGGAAGATCTAGAACCTGGAGCCTCTTCAGACTCAGGCCAGCCCTGAGGGCAGAGAACGGCTGCAGACCTTGGGACCAGCCCAGGCTCCCCACTTATCGGCTGGTCACTCAGGCACTGAGGGCTTTATAACCTTCAGATGTCCTTCATCAATGTACAAGTAGAAGAAATGTCAGGCCCTACAGCAGAGTGGCTGGGCTGAAAGGCTCCCTAAAGATCCCAGGGCCGGGGATGCTGTTCTTCTAATAACCTGCCATAGCAATAATAATAATACTGAACAATTACATATTGCTTCCTGTGTCACATGTGTTTTATGTACCTTAAGCTACAAGGTAGGTTCTCTTGTTAAGCCCACATTACATATGAGGAAACTGAGGCACAGAGAGGTTAAGAAATTAACTCACCCAGTATCACACAGCTATAAAGTGGCAGAACTGGAATTTGAACCCAAATGAGAGAGAGAGAATGGCTGCAGAGTCCACTCTCTTAATTCTAGGCCATATCACCCAAATACTCTGGCGGAAAACTGGCTGCCCTGAGGCACTGCAAAGCTGGCTGGGAGCACAGTTGGGAGGGTCAGCTGTAAAGGATATGGGGATACCCAAGACAAATGTCCTTGAGGGGCCGGCCTGCCTGCCTGGCGGCTTTGGCCTGGCCCCTCTTAGCTCAAAGAAGACCTTACATGGACACCTCTCAGGTGGGAGCAAGGTGACTACTGCTGGGCTACAGCCCCCCTGCCTCCTGGTCCACAGCCCTGACAGTGACCTCCCATGTGCTGAGGAGCACCCTGAGTTCTCCAGGTGACACATGGTTCTTCTGAAACATAGGAAATACTTAAAATGGCTGCCAGCAGACTTGCATTCTTATCTTGGTTTCACCCCTCGTTAGCTAAGCTATAAAACAGCAACAGCATCCTGGATCAGATGCCTGAGGTTTGACGGACTGCACACATCCATTCTGTCTTTTACCCTCACAGCCACCTTGTGACTGAGACTCAGAATCCCTGTTCTCAGTGGAGGTCCAGGAAACATAAATGACTAGCCTAAACCAATGCAGCCAGCTCGGGAGAAGCTAGGGTAGGAAACGAGGGCTGCATGGTTCCAAAGCACATGCTCCTTCAGCTACACAAGAGCTGTGTTAGTATTGTGCTATAGTTGCAGTTATATTTTGCTTGTCAACTTTAATCTTCCAGAATATTCTCACATTCATGTCCTTTTGGCTCTGCCACTCACCCTGAATTACTTGCTTCTCTGAATAGCAGCAGTTCCCTTGAGAGTAAGAAAATAGGAATCAATATCAGCATCCCTGATCTGTCATTTTATAGTCAGTGTAACAACCCAAGAGGATGGCGAGCCAGCCTTTACTATCTGCAAATATAGGAGCTAAAGTGTGGGGAGCTCATTTGATCAACCAACATATCGTGCTGACCGACAAGGAACACACGACAACAGTAAAAGTAACAACAGTAAGATCAGCAGTTTGAGTTACTGACCCACTACCACAGGGCAAGCGCCGCACTATGCACATTACAGACATTAGCCCATTCAATCCTCACCGCAACCATAAGTTAACAGTTACTCAATATTACTACCTCGGCCAGGACTCAAACCAGACTCCTAATCACCTATGGTGCCTACTTCAGTTATTTTTGCTACTTTTTGTATTCATTCAATCCGTACCTCTTAGGCCTACTACATTCCAGGTACAGCACTCAGAAACCTGGGAATAGGATGATAAACAAGATAGGGTCTTTGCTCCAAAGCACCTTGCACAGCAGATGCCATGCAATCAAGTGTAGTCCCCTAAAATCCTGGCAATCCCTGGGTCATAGGTAGCCCAGGAAAGGGCAGAGACTGAAGCTCATCATCATCTGGCTTTTTCCAGGTCTCTAGCAGGATGTGTTACTTAGCAAGGTTTGCTAAAAGATCCGCTTGTCCTCATAACATGTACTTTTTTCCTTGACTGTGTCTTTTTTTTTCTTCACAACTAGACTTATTTTAATCTATATGCCCAAAGACAGAGAAAAATGGCACACCTTTAATAAAGAAGAAGATGATGGCAAAAAAAGTGGGGAGTAGCTTACTAAATTTCAGGCTGGCATTTAAAACTACTCATGCGATTCAAGTTCATTTACTTCTCTTGCAGGTGGGTGACAAGAACATATATTTGCCTGGAAGCGTAGCACACTAAAGCCACTGTAAATAAGGGCCCGAAAATTTGCACTTTTATTTATGCAATGATTTATGAGATTCCCCATTTTCTCCAGCTGACGGAATCCTGGAGTCTGGACCATGTTGATATTCTAAACTCTAACTGTATGATGTGAATTCCAAAATTCATATCTCTGAACTCCAGG
>NW_007743045.1:18538-19938 GCF_000696425.1 Galeopterus variegatus
TGATATTCTAAACTCTAACTGTATGATGTGAATTCCAAAATTCATATCTCTGAACTCCAGGCCTATGAATCCGTCTGCTCTCTGGGCTAATTAAACTGGTTAGGCTCCAGTACGCTCTTCAACATAATAACAATGGAACCGTCATTTTTTACGCCCCCAGCAAACCTCTTCCTCCTGTTCCTGCTGATCCCCTTCTTAGAGAATGGTACCAGCATCCAGAGGCCCCACACAGAGGCCAAGGAGTCATCTGACATTTCTCTTACACATGCACCCTTGTCCTCATCTATTAGTCATTGGACCTTCAAATTATATCTGCTCAGATCCCCTCAAATGCGTACCCTTCTCTCCAGTCCCTCCAGGAGCTTCCTCACTGAGCTACCTGCCTGCAGGTTGCTCCCCACAATTCTTTCTATTGTGTCTACATTGATTTTTAAAAGCACAATCTGGTTATAAAGGTCAGGTTTCTCAGCTGCCCACCTGATAGTCTCAAATGTTCCACTTTTTCCACTGACATTTGTGCATGGCCCCTAAACTCCTTGATCCCTCTTGCTTCTGCACTATGCAGGTACCACGCCCTCTTTGTAGAATATATTTTTCCCATCTTCTTTGCCTAATAACTATTCAAACTTCAAGGCTCAGCACAGGCATCACCTCTTCCTGGAAGTCTTCCCAGACCTCCCATCCAGCATTGGTTAGGCACCTAGGAACTGCAGGTACAATCTCTCTTCCATAGGATCCATCACACAGTAATAGAAATATCCGTCTACCTGGCTCTCTGCCATCTGAACTGTGAGCTTCCTGGGAGAAAGAAGCCTTTCTTTTTTGTATCTTTAAAGGCTAACATTACCCTTAATCAGTAGGAGAACTCAATAAATGCTTATCAAATGGATCAGCAGATGGATGAATGAAGAAATGCATCAATGAAACACTCATGCCCGTCCTTCTCTCCACACTTCTCCCATCTGTTCCGGATATCACCTCTAGATCACAACATTACTAAACCTTAGTCCCCTGCAATTTTGGTTTGCTCCTGATCATTCCATGAAATGGAAGCCTCCATAGTTCTACAGCATTATGTAGTGTTTTTCAAGTTTTCATGAATGCAACCTAAAAATACATTTTAAATTATAATTCAACACACAAATAAAACAAATAGAAGTGCTCTCTCTGCTTCTACCATCTTGCAATGTGAGAACCCTGGGTCACTGTCACCACCACCAGATGGACTTTGGACTTCCCAGCCTCAGAAACTGTTCAGAATAATAAAGACTGCCTGTCCTGGTCCGAAGTTCAAAACAACAACAGTCCCCTGTCTGCCAAGAAGCAGACAAGTATTTGTTATGAACCTGCTATGTGCCAGATGGCGACAGGTCTGGAGCGGCCGTGCCAGGAGACAGCGC
>NW_007743046.1:0-350 GCF_000696425.1 Galeopterus variegatus
CTTGCTTCGTTTTAGTTAGTACCAACTACCTCCCTTCTTCCTGTGATTATTCTTGGAATAATGTAAAAAGACTTTCCTTCCATCTATCTTGAAGTATCCGATACATACGCATGGGCCCTTTCTATTTTTAAAAATGTCACTTTAATCACCACAACCCCAAAGGATCAGGAAATCTTTAAAATTTGTTAGAGTAGTCAGCTGTGCCAGTATTAAAATACTCCTGCAAATTCTTTGACACTCTTTCCATCAGGAAATGGAATCTATATCCTCTACCCTTGAATCTGGGTGAGTTTATAACTGTTCTGATGAATCAAGTACAGTGGAAAGTGAAGCTGTATAGCTTCCAAGGC
>NW_007743046.1:5497-6292 GCF_000696425.1 Galeopterus variegatus
AAACAAACAAACAAACAAACAAACAAAAACTGAAACCTGAGAAGTGGTTTTTCTATGATTCTGGAGTGGGGAGGCGTTAGTCCGCAGCAGTGGTCAGCAGGCCCCTGTGCCAGCCCCTGCCTCCTCTCCACCCCGCCAAGCATCACTTGGCCTGCCTGCTGCCAGGAGAGACCTGTCCCAGATGTCCAGAAACCTGCTGGGGGAGTGGAGGTGGCAAGCAGAGGCATTTGATCTTCTGTCTGGAATGGAGACTGATGTGAGAAGTGGGTGGGGGAGGGCGGGTGTGCGTGAGAATGGAGGAGGGGGTTGGGAGGACCCAGAGAGAGAAGAGGTTAACACTCTTACCACTTCCTGGCTACCCCGCCTCCACCTTTCCTGGTAAGAAGCCCTAGAAGCCTGGCTGCTACACTCACTGACCAGCCTGGCCCCGTGTGTCCCTGAGGGGACCAAGCTAACCTGAGCTACTGTGACTCAGCACAGGCCGGGCCACACTGGTAACACGTGGTGAAGGTGAAGCGTCCCTGCTCGCTCCCCACTCCACTCCCCACCTTTTCTGTGTGCCTGTCAGCCTTTCCCTGGTGTCTCCTCCTCCCAGGGCCTATTTCTCTCCCACTGCCTGGTTTTTTTCTTACAGAGAATGGGAATCTAATGATCAAATGCACACTAAGAAGTTAGCAGCTCCTGTGGATTACATATCCCAGGGGCATATATGCATTTTGAATTTTGAATTTTGGAGAAAATGTTGGTGGAGCTAGTACTGAGGCAGAAGACACTTGTAGTGGTCACTTCACTTCT
>NW_007743046.1:9497-9869 GCF_000696425.1 Galeopterus variegatus
ATGATTTTTGAATAATTTTTATCATTTTTAATTATTCATGTCCCCTCTTAACCGTGACTTCATGTTCTGTGTGTGTGGAGCCTGATTACTTGGTGAGATGGTTGTCAGAACAAGTGTGCTGGTGATACAGGAATTTTCTCTCCTAAAGGCCATGCTCAGTAATGAAGATGGTCTCACTGAGGCCCTGTGGCCCTTCAGAAACCGCCAATTGCCAAGAGCCCCACCAGTCAGACCTTTCTTTCTTCCCCCTCCCTGACCTTTACGTTGAGTGCTCCTGCACAATTTCTGCAGCCAGTCCTGTGGCCACCCAGTCACCTTATTCCTGATGGCTGCAAGAGTCTTTCGATATTCCTACAACTGCTTATTCCTTCT
>NW_007743046.1:11990-12254 GCF_000696425.1 Galeopterus variegatus
TGCCTTTCCTACTAGGTTTGACAATTCCATCCATCCATTCCTCTCCACCTTGGCACCAAGTCGCTTTCTGCCTGGTGATGGTAGTACTGTTTGCAGTGGACACAGGGTTGTATTTCTCTGTGCAGAGAAACCTTCGAAGCTCAGTGGGATACTGGAAGGGCCACAAATTTAAATGGAGCAAGGACCCTCAGGGCAAATGATCCCTTTTCCCACGGGGGTAATGAGAACAGTGGCAGCAGCATCTCTGAACCTCTCTCTGGATTT
>NW_007743046.1:15012-16687 GCF_000696425.1 Galeopterus variegatus
TTTTTTTTTTTTTTTGGCAGCTGGCAGGTACTGGGATCCAAACCCTTGACCTCAGTTCACACAATTAATATATATATAACTCTGCAACAAATAATTATTGGTTATACATTCTTCTCGAACATACGTGAAACATTATAAAGATTGACTTTATGTGAGGCCATAAAACAAGCCTCAACATATATCATGGAATTAGTACTATATGGAGCACATTCTGTGAACATAAGCAATTTAGCTCAGATATCAATGGCAAAAAATAACTTTTTAAAAACTTCATACATTTGGAGATTAAAAGAAAAACTTGTGGAATGCACTTAATCCTGTTACAGTGGGGAATATGCATAGTCAGCGACTATTCAGATTGGTCAGTATCATACCAGTTAACTCCCATAAAAAGAATCATCTCTGGGTTCTGCTTTTGACTCTTCCTAGATACCCCCCAAAGCTAGGCCCCATACCTCTGCTGGCCACAGAGAACTTTACATGGGTTTTTCCAGGGAAGGTTCTCAATGCATCCCAACCTGAAAGTCTAACTTAAGCCAGCCTATTGCAGGTCCTGGATACAGGTCCCTGTCCCTGTATGTCTTCCAGGACAGGGCATCCTGAACTCCGCTCCATTAAGCAATTGCCCAGTGTCAATCTGGCCCCAAAAGGCTGTTGTTACCCACTACTATTTAATACTACCCTGTAGTCAACCTTGCTTGTGGCTACTTATGGGAACTGCAGCCTCCATGGGATCTTGGTACCAAGAGTCAGGGAATATCAGGGAGAAACTGTCTAGGCAGTAATAGGTCACACTAAAGGCATCACCCAGATTTGTGGCCTCCACTGGCACTGCTGGTCCTCCTGTGACAAAATGAATGCTGTGGGGCGGATGAGAGCACATGGCAGGTTTGAGGCTAAAGGATGGCTGAGGTGCAGGTGCCCATTCTTCCCATCCCCATTGGATTTCATCTCCATTTTATGGGATGAGATTTTTTTAAACTCCAAATATCCTCCCACCATAAGTATTAACATTCATTTAGTAATGAAAAGGATAATTAATGCTTGTTCATTGCCAAACACCATTCCAAATATATATTAACCCACTTAAAAATTGTAATTAAAAAAATTTTTTTTAAAGAAAATTATATGCTGATAACACCAAGGCCACAGGTTCGGATCCTATATAGGGATGGCTGGTTAGCTCACTTGGGAGAGCCTGGTGCTGACAACACCAAGTCAAGGGTTAAGATCCCATTACTGGTCATCTTTAAAAAAAAAAAAGAAAAGAAAATTATAATTATTATCATTATCCTCTTCCACAGATGAGGAAACTGAGATAAAGAGAGCCAAGATTCAAGCACAGGAAGCACAACAGAGCCCACTCACTTCACCATCGCCCTATGTTACCTCATCCAGCCTGAATGGTTAAGATCAACCAAATTACATATGTCATTCCAATAAATGATTTTTGCATACTACAGATAACAAATAAATAAAACCTTCTGGCATTAATATAAGGGTTAGAGAATCAGTAAGTACGAAGGTACTTCAAAAACTTTGTGGAAAAATAGAATTAAAAGATAATACAAGTCTTTCCATGAATGTTTTGAAATACCCTCATACAATTGCAGTTAGTTCAAAAGATGGCAAAGGATTTAGCATCATAAAGACCATGTTAGGGAAAATTTCTACT
>NW_007743046.1:17954-19931 GCF_000696425.1 Galeopterus variegatus
TTTAAAAGATACTTCTCTCAACACTTGAAAAGTCAAGGAGAGAAAAAAAATTAGGTGTATGTATACAATTAACTCAGTTTTTTTTTTTTCTTGGCAGCTGGCAGGTAGTGGGATCCAAACCCTTGACCTCAGTTCACACAATTAATATATATATATATATATATATATATAGAACTCTGGAGCGAATAATTATTGGTTATACATTCTTCTCGAACACACGGAACATTATAAAGATTGACTTTATGTGAGGCCATAAAACAAGCCTCAACATATATCATGGAATTAGTACTATATGGAGCACATTCTGTGAACATAAGCAATTTAGCTCAGATATCAATGGCAAAAAATAACCTTTTAAAAACTTCATACATTTGGCGATTAAAAGAAAAACTTGTGGAATGCACTTAATCCTGTTACAGTGGGGAAAATGCATAGTCAGTGACTATTCAGATTGGTCAGTATCATACCAGTTAACACCCATAAAAATAATCATCTCTGGGTTCTGCTTTTGACTCTTCCTAGATACCCCAAAAAGTTCTCTGGCCACAGAGAACTTTACATGGGTTTTTCCAGGGAAGGTTCTCAATGCATCCCAACCTGAAAGTCTATCTTAAGCCAGCCTATTGCAGGTCCTGGATATAGGTCCCTGTCCCTGTATGTCTTCCAGGACAGGGCATCCTGAACTCCGCTCCATTAAGCAATTGCCCAATGTCAATCTGGCCCCAAAAGGCTGTTGTTACCCAGTACTATTTAATACTACCCTGTAGTCAACCTTGCTTGTGGCTACTTATGGGAACTGCAGCCTCCATGGGATCTTGGTACCAAGAGTCAGGGAATATCAGGGAGAAACTGTCTAGGCAGTAATATGTCACACTAAAGGCATCACCCAGATTTGTGGCCTCCGCTGGCACTGCTGGTCCTCCTGTGACAAGATGGAGGCTGTGGTACGGATGAGAGCACATGGCAGGTTTGAGGCTAAAGGATGGCTGAGGTGCAGGTGCCCATTCTTCCCATCCCCATTGGATTTCATCTCCATTTTATGGGATGAGATTTTTTTAAACTCCAAATATCCTCCCACCATAAGTATTAACATTCATTTAGTAATGAAAAGGATAATTAATGCTTGTTCATTGCCAAACACCATTCTAAATATATATTAACCCACTTAAAAGTTGTAATTAAAAAAAATTTTTTTAAAGAAAATTATATGCTGATAACACCAAGGCCACGGGTTCGGATCCTATATAGGGATGGCTGGTTAGCTGACTTGGGAGAGCCTGGTGCTGACAACACCAAGTCAAGGGTTAAGATCCCCTTACTGGTCATCTTTTAAAAAAAAAAAGAAAAGAAAATTATAATTATTATCATTATCCTCTTCCACAGATGAGGAAACTGAGATAAAGAGAGCCAAGATTTAAGCACAGGAAGCACGACAGAGCCCACTCACTTCACCATCACCCTATGTTACCTCATCCAGCCTGAATGGTTGGGATCAACCAAATTACATATGTCATTCCAATAAATGATTTTTGCATACTACAGATAACAAATAAATAAAACCTTCAGGCAATATTATAAAGGTTAGAGAATCAGTAAGTACGAAGGTACTTCACAAAGTTTGTGGAAAAATAGAATTAAAAGATAATATAAGTCTTTCCGTGAATGTTTTGAAATACCCTCATACAATTGCAGTTAGTTCAAAAGATGACAAAGGATTTAGCATCATAAACACCATGTTAGGGAAAATTTCTACTTATTGAGACTACTAATGACTATCAGCTTATTGGGAAGTAATTGGAGGAATTGGATCCTGCCTCTCTCCCATGTAACTCAGTTCCAAATCAAAATCTCATTCAGGTACATCTGACTGGAGAAACCTAAATCACAACCAGAACCACAGCTGCGGGGGAATCTAGAATGCAGTTTTTAGCTTTCTAGCCTCCACAGCACAGGGAAGAAGACCAGAATGAGGTTGGA
>NW_007743047.1:0-275 GCF_000696425.1 Galeopterus variegatus
GTTTGACTTCATCTTTTCCAATCTGGATGCCCTTAATTTCCTTCTCTTCTCTGATTGCTGTAACTAGTATTTACAACACTATGTTGAATAGGAGTGGTGAGAGTGGGCATCCTTGCCTAGTTCCTGTTCTGAAAGAAAAGCTAAAAGCTTTTCCCCATTCAGAATGATATTAGCAGTGGGTTTATCATATATGGGTTTAATTGTATTGAGATACTTTCCATCTATACCTAACTTGTAGAGAGTCTTTTTCATGAAAGAGTGTTGAATTTTGTCAA
>NW_007743047.1:1985-6569 GCF_000696425.1 Galeopterus variegatus
AAATACATGGAATAATTCCAATTTTTTAAAATTTGTTGAGACTTGCTTTGTGACCTAACATATGGTCTATCCTGGAGCATGTTTCCTGTGATGAGAAGAATGAATATTCTGAGGTTGTTGGGTGGAATGTTCTGTAGATATTTGACAAGTCCAATCTATCTAAAGTGTTTAGATCTTGTGTTTCTTTATTGATTTTTTGCCTAGATGATCTGTCCAATGTTGAGAGTGGTGTGTTCAGGTCCCCCACTATCATGGTGTTAGTGTCTATCTCATTCTTTAGATCTAATAGTGTTTGCTTTATAAATCTGGCTGCTCTGACATTGGGTGTGTATATACTTATAATTGTTATGTCTTCTTTATGGATAGATCGTTTTATCATTATATAGTGGCCTTCTTTATCTCCTTTTATGGTATTTGCTTTAAAGTCCATTTTATCTGATATAAGAATAGCTACTCTAGCTCGTTTTTCATTTCTACTTGCATGATATATCTTTTTCCATCCTTTCACTCTTAGTTTATGTGTGTCTTTACAGGTCAGGTGAGTTTCTTGAAGGCAGCATATTGTTGGGTCCATCTTTTTAATCCAGCCAGTCAGTTTGTGTCTTTTGAGTGGGGAATTTAATACCTTTACATTTAGAGTTATTATGGAAAGGTGTTGATTTACTCCTAGCATTTTATTGATTTTTTGTTTAGATGTCTTAAGTATCTTTTCTTCCTTTCTTCCTAATTTTCTGTTTGTCTTCTGTATTTGTTGGTTTATTGGGGTGGTAGATAAACTCTCTTTTTTCTTTATTGTTAGCTTTTTTGTTTTGCTGGTAGGTTTTCTTCTTTCTTGAATATTCATGGCAGTGGTGGTTGCGTTTTCTTCTTTCTTGAATATTCATGGCAGTGGTGGTTGCTTTTGAGGTATCAAACCCAGTACTTCCTTGAGAATTTCTTGTAAGGCTGCTTCTGTGGTAGTGAACTCCCGCAGCTTTTGTTTCTCTGAGAAATAAACTATTTGACCTTCATTTAGGAAGGATAGCCTTGCTGGGTAAAGTATTTTGTCCATTAGTATTTTGAATATATCATCCCATTCTTTTCTGGCTTTTAGGGTTTCTGATGAAAAGTCATGTTATTCTGATTGGGGCTCCCTTGTGGGTGACTTGTCACTTCTCTCTTGCAGCTTTTAAGATTCTCTCTTTGTCTTTGAGTTTTGCCAGTTTGACTATCACATGTCTTGGAGAGGACCTTTTTGGGATTAATATGTTAGGGGATCTTTGGGCCTCCTGAATCTGGAGTTCTGTGACTTTCCCTATACCTGGGAGTTTTCTGCTATTATTTCATTGAGTATGCTTTCAATGCCATTTCCTTTTTCATCCTCTTCTGGAATAACCATGATTCTGATATTTGAGTGTTTAAGGTTGTCTGTTATCTTTCTTAAATTTTCTTCAATTTTTTTAAATTCTTTTTTCTTTTTTCTGGCCTGCTTCTTTCTGGCCTGCCTCAGTTAATTCAAACAGCCCGTCTTCAAGGTCAGAAATTCTTTCTTTTGCTTCTTCTAGACTGCTGGTTAGATTCTCTGTTGTGTTTTTTATTTTGCTGAATGAATCCTTCAGCTCCACAAGCTCTGCTACATTTTGCCTCAGTTAATTCAAACAGCCCGTCTTCAAGGTCAGAAATTCTTTCTTTTGCTTCTTCTAGCCTGCTGGTTAGATTCTCTGTTGTGTTTTTTATTTTGCTGAATGAATCCTTCAGCTCCACAAGCTCTGCTACATTCTTTTTCAAGGCATTGATTTCTTTGTACATTTCTTCTTTTACATCCTGTATATTTTTTTCTCATTTCATTGTGTTGTCTAACTGAGTTTTCTTGTATCTCATTTAGTTTCCTTAGAATTGTTGCTCTAAATTCCTTGTCAGTTATTTCAAAGACTTCCTGTTCTATAGGATCTAGAGCTTGATAGTTATTATTTTCCTTTGGTGGTGATGTACTTTCTTGTTTTTCATATTTCTGTTATCTTTCCTTTGGTGTTTTGTCATTGTGGCAGGGACTATCACAGTCCACTCGTTTCACCCCGATGTCTGGCTTGGATACTGAAGGGACTGGCAATTCTGGGCAGCAGGAACTAGCCTGGGCTGGGGGGATCCCATGACACCTGTCTTTTCCAGTACAGCTGTCTTGGGGGTTGTGGGCCCCAAGGCTCTTAAGTCTCTCTAAGCAGTGGGGACCAACCTGGGCTGGAGTTCCTGCAGCACCTGTCTTTTCTGGTGCAGCTGTCTCTGAGCATGTGAGCCCAGAGGCTCTTAAGTCTCTCTAAGCAGCTGGGACTGACCTGAGCTGGAGGTCCTGTAGCACCTGCCTGTCCAGCTTGGCTGTCTCAGAGCATGTGGGCCCCGTGGCTCTCAGGCCTCTCTGGTCAGTGGATACTGGCCTGGACTGGGGTTCTGTGGTGTGTGGCTCCTGCCTGTTCCTCGTGTCTCCTGTTGTTGTTTTTTAGTAGCTGCAAGTCAGTCGCTTTGGGGAGAGAACAACACTAGGAACCATCTACTCTGCCATCTTGACCATAAACTTCTCTAATTTTATTTCCAATTGGCAAATAATTGTATATATTTATGGGGTACAAAGTGATATTATGATACATTGTAGAATGATTAAATCAGGCTAATTAATGTATCCATCACCACATACTTATTATTTCCTTGTGGTAAGAACTTTTAAACTCACTTTTTTAGCAATTTTGAAATATACAATACATTATTATTAACTATAGTCACCTGCTGTGCAATAGATCCCTAGAACTAATTCCTCCTGTGAACTGAAAATTTGTGCCCCTTAACTAACATCTCCTCTTTCCCCATCCATCACTACCCCCCAGCCTTTGGTAACCACCATTCTACTCTCTACTTCTATGAATTCAATTTTTTTGGATTCCACATGAGTGAGATCACGTACTATTTGACTTTTTGTGACTGGCTTGTTTTACCTGGCATAATTTCCTCCAGGTTCACCATGTTATAGTAAATAACAGAATTTCTTTCTTTTTAAAGACTAGATAGTATTCCATTGTGTGCATATACCACATTTCTTCATCCATTCATCCACTGATGGGCACTTAGGTTGTTTCCATATGTTGGCTATTGTGAATAATGATGCAATGAACATGGGAGTGCAGGTATCTCTTCAACAAACTGATTTCAGTTCTTTTGGATGTACACCCAGTAGTGGGATTGCTGGATGATATGGTAGTTCTATCTGTAGTTGTTTCAGAAACCACCATACTGTTTTCTATAATAATCTACATTCTCACCACTTGTATACAAGTGTGCCCTTTTCTCCACATCCTCACTAACACTTATTTTTCACCTTTTTTTATAATAGCCATTCTAACTGGTATGAGATGATATCTCATTGCAGTTTTAATTTGCATTTCCCTGATGATTAGTGATGGTGAGCATTCTTTCATATATCTGTTCACTATTTGCCTTCTTTTGAAAAATGTCTATTCAGGTTTATTGCCCATTTTTATTCATTTATTTTTTCTCTAATTCATTTTTTTATCTTTTTATCGAAACATAATTGATTATACATATTTGTGGGGTACAGAGTTGACTGTCAGTATTTGTTTACCATATGTGTTGATCGAATCAGTATTATTAGTATGTTCATCATTACACAACATAATTATTCTTTGTGTCCATTACCCAATTTTTAAATGAAGTTGTGTTTTCTTATTACTGCTTGAGTTCTTTACATATTTTGGATATTAGCCCCTTATCAGATATATGATTTACAAATATTTTCTCTCAATTTGGGGCTGTCTCTTCACTCCATTTTTTCCTTTGCTGTGCAGAAGTCTTTTAGTTTAACATTGTGTTTTCTTATTACTGCTTGAGTTCTTTACATATTTTGGATATTAGCCCCTTATCAGATGTATGATTTACAAATATTTTCTCTCAATTTGGGGCTGTCTCTTCACTCCATTTTTTCCTTTGCTGTGCAGAAGTCTTTTAGTTTAACGCAATATCATTTATCTATTTTTTCTTTTGTTGCCTGTGCTTTTGGGGTTGTATCCAAGGAGATTATCCTCTATGTGTTCTGCTAGTAATTTTACAGTTCCAGGTCTTATGTTTAATCTTTAATACATTTGGGGTTTATTTTTGTATATGTGGTGAGATAAGGGTCCAATTTCATTCTTCTGCATGTGGATATCCAGATTTCCCAACACTACTGATTCAAGAGACTGTCCTTTCCCCATTACATGTTCTTGATACCTTTGTCAAAATCAATTGACTATAAATGTATGGGTTTATTTCTGGGCTCTCTATCCTTTTCCATTGGTCAATGTGTCTGTTTTTATGCTGGTACCATGCTATTTTGATTACTATAGTTTTGTAATATATTTTGAAATCAGGGAGTTTAATGCCTTCAGCTTTGTTCATTTTACACCAGGTTGCTTGGCTCTTTGGGATTTTTTTATAGTTTCATCCAAATTTTAAGATTGTTTTTTCTATTTCTGTGAAGAAAGACATTGGAATTCTGATAGGGATTACATTGAATCCATAGATCACATTGGGTAGGATGGACATTATAACAATATTAATTAT
>NW_007743047.1:6873-12541 GCF_000696425.1 Galeopterus variegatus
TTGTAATATATTTTGAAATCAGGGAGTTTAATGCCTTCAGCTTTGTTCATTTTACACCAGGCTGCTTGGCTCTTTGGGATTTTTTTATAGTTTCATCCAAATTTTAAGATTGTTTTTTCTATTTCTGTGAAGAAAGACATTGGAATTCTGATATGGATTACATTGAATCCATAGATCACATTGGGTAGGATGGACATTATAACAATATTAATTATTCTAATCCATGAACTCAGGATAGCTCTTGACTTCTTTGTGTCATCTTCAATTTCTTTTATCAATGTTTTATAGTTTTCAGTATTCAGAGCGTTCACCTCCTTGATTAAATTTACTCTTTTTTTATGCTATTGTAAATGGATTGCTTCCTTAATTTCTTTTTTAGAGAGTTTGTTGATAGTATACAGAAATGCTACTAATTTTTGTGCACTGATTTTGTATTCTGCAACTTTACTAAATTCGTTTATCAGTTCTAACATTTTTTGGTGAAATCTTTAGGAATTGTTTTATATATAAGGTCATGTCAGCAAACAAAGGCAATTTCACTTCTTTTTCTATTTAGATATCTTTTATTTATTTTTCTTGCCTAATTGAGCTGGCTTGGACTTCCAGTGCTATGTTGAATAGAAATGGTGAGAGTGGGCATCCTTGTCTTGTTCCTGATCTTAAAGGGAAAGCTTTCAGCTTTTCACTGTTGAGTATGATTTTAGGTATGGGCTTGTCATATATGGCCATTATTGTGTTGAGGTACAATTCTTGTGTGCCTAGTCTGTTGAGAGTTTTTATCATGAAACATTGTTGAATTCTATCAAATGCTTTTTTTGCATCTATTGAGATGATCATATGGTTTTTGTTTTTTATTCTGCTAATATGACAAATTACATTTATTGATTTCCATATGTTGAAACATCCATGAGTACTAGAGATAAATCCCAATTGATCATGATGAAAGATCCTTTTAATGTGTTGTTGAATAGTTTGCTAGTATTTTGTTGAGGATTTTTGCATCTGTGTTCATCAGGGACATTAAACTACAGTTTTTTTTGTTTGTTTGTTTGTTTTCCTGTAGTGTTCTTGTCTGGCTCTTGTATCAGGCTAATACTAGCCTTGTATGATGAATTTGGAAGTATTCTCTCCTCTTTAATTTTCTGGAAGAGTTTTTTTTGTTTGTTTGTTTGTTTTCCTGTAGTGTTCTTGTCTGGCTCTTGTATCAGACTAATACTAGCCTTGTATGATGAATTTGGAAGTATTCTCTCCTCTTTAATTTTCTGGAAGAGTTTGAAAAGACTAGGTTTTAGTTCTTTTTCAAATATTTGGTAGAATTCAGTCATGAACCAAAGTGGTCCTGGACTTCTATTTTTTGATGGGAGACTTTTTACTACTTATTCAATCTCCTTATCACTACTGGTCTGTTTAGATATTTTATTTCTTATGATTCAGTCTTGGTAGCTTATACGTTTCTAGGAATTTTTCTAGTTTATCCAATTCATCCTTTGTACTCTTGTGGTATCAGTTGTAATGTGTTCTCTTTCATGTCTGATTTTATTTATTTCAGACTAAGAGATTTCTGAACTAGAAATCTCAATGAATTAGAAGACTCAATATTTTTTAAATGTTGCTGGCTTTGAAGATGGAGGAAGGAAACACAAGCCAAGGAATGCAGTCAGCCTCCAGCAGCTAGATAAAGCAAGGAGATACTTTCTCTCCTAGAGCCTCCAGAAAGGATCTGCCCTGCTGACATCTTGCTTTTAGCCTGGGGAGATCTATGTCAGACTTCTGACATACAGAACAGTAAGATAAAAAATTTGTTTTGTTTTTAGCCACTAAGTTTGTCATCATTTGTTACAGCAGTCACAAAAAAAATATACATATGACTTTCCTAAAATTAAGAACTTCTGTTTTTGCAAAGACAATTAGATATTGAAAAGACACCAACTGGGAGAAGATACTTACTATACATATATCCTACAATGGGCTTGTACCCAAAATATAAGGGGAATGCCTACAAATCTATAGTAAAAAGACAAACAACCCAATTTTTTAAATGAGCAAAAGACTTAAACAGGGACTTCACAAAAGAGGAATCAAAATGAATAAATAAAAGCTGAAAGGGTGTTCAATATCATTACTCATCAAGGGAAGACAAGTTAAACCCATATGAAACAACCTACAGACCCCACAGAACATCTAAAATTTAGAAGACTGACTTTAAGGAGGCGGAAGAGGTTGGGATCCAGAACACAAGCGAAGCAAGAGCAAGGACACTTCTTCCACTGTAGATGATGAAAGTCAAAGCATGTAAGTTCAGGTGAAGGTATGTTGTTAAGTTTTCGTGGTGGAACAATGAAGATATTCATGTCAAATTGAATCTGTCTTCCAGTGGAGTTGAGCTGAGAGTGTGTAGATGAGGAGAATTTTAGATATTTGAGGAAGTAATAAATGATATAAAAGAAATATAAAGAAGTAAATAGTAAAATTTAAAAGGCTTGCAATGTGAAGTGTTAGGTAAAAATATGAAGCAAATGGAATTCTTAAATATTGTCAGTGGAGTTTAAATTGGAACAACTGCTTTGGAAAACTGTTTCATAAAATCCACTAAACTTAGACATATTTTTATCCACCAGTCCTATTCCTACATCAATCCTAATTAGGTATATACCCAAGAGAAATTAGCACATATGTCTACCAAAAGAACATTATAAGAATATTCAAAGCAGCTTTATTCAAAATAACCAAAAACTAGAAATAATCCAAATGCCCCAAATAAAAAAGATGGATAAGTAAATTTTGCTGTACAATAGAGTACTGCATTGGAATTTTTAAAAAAGAAAAAAAAAACAGATACAAACACAGGGCATAGATGAATCTTCTCAGACAATAATTTTCCTTCTCAGGACCATCCACTACTTTGACTTCTCTATCTAGAAGTCATATCTACTCTTGAACTTCACATATATGGAATCAGTTACTGGCTAGGACTTTGACCCCAAAATGTTGCCTATCATCACCTAAACAACCATCTAATATGGACAACCTGTAACCCACAGGTAACAAAGGTATACCAAAACATCCCTTTACCCTGCACTCCCCAGAGAGTTTTCTGCTTGGCTTTCTAAGGTCCAGGATTCTTCTGAAGTGGTAAGTGGTACAAAACCAGATATTCTTACCTGAGAATAAAAAATCCCCACAATAAGCAATATAAGACAAAAGAAGTGCTCTAAATTGAAAGTAAAGGTATGAAACAGCGAGAGATCAAAATTAAAAGAAAAGCACCTGCTGAGAGTAAACATTAATATCTTTATTGCTACGGCAATATAAGACAAAAGAAGTGCCCTAAATTGAAAGTAAAGGTATGAAACAGAGAGAGATCAAAATTAAAAGAAAAGCACCTGCTGAGAGTAAACATTAATATCTTTATTGCTACTTCCTTCCTCATTACCCAAGCCCAAATATGTGACCTCATCCCACATCCTGTATCACATATCTTTCTCCTGGGGGATGGAAAGAGAGTGGCAGAAGGGGGACAGAGTTGAGTTCCCTCTAAAGGTTAGAATGTTTGGCTAACAGAAGCTATTTAAAAGGTTGCAGCAGGAAAGCAAGCTAGCAGGCTGTAGAGTGAACACCTCAATTCTCAACCTCTGCTTTTACAACCTTTCTTATTTCAAATAAGATCCAAAAGTATTGACCAAAGTTATATAAAACTGCCTAAAAACTAAAGCCAATTACATATTACCAAGCCTGAAACTACGTTTTCCAACTTTTTCTACCCTTATACTCCTTATGTACTTGCTAATCTCCCATCACACAATACTCTCAGTAAACCAAGCACATTGCCTGATAAATAGTAGAGGCTCAATAAAGATTTGCTCAATAAACTAATGCCTACACACATTCTCTCAGGGTACCTAGCAACATCCCAGATTATTAACTTCCCCCATCTCCACCTGTGGAAATTTTGCTTTTTTCTCAGGGTACGTACATTGACATGTTCTTCATTAAATAACTCCTGATGCCGTAAGTTAAAGTTCTTTCTCTCCTTTGTGCTCTCGTAGAAATTTTTCATAATACTGTTATAAAACATGCTATGTCCGTATTCATGATCCATGCTTATACCATCTCCTCTGATGAGGAAAGTCAGCCCCCATCATAATCCACAGAAATTGATTTTATGTGTTCAAAAGTTATCTCAACCTATAGACAGTATCCTTTATGTCTCACTCCCTAAATGCCATAATTCCCTTTGTCCTCTGGGGGAAAAAGTGGCTCTATGTTCTGTGTTGTTTGAGTAAATCTGACCACTCTTTCACATCTATATTTTGCATTGTTTACTATGACTCCCCTTTTCAAAATGTAAATTTGAATCTCCCCATATGTATGTTTGACCTCATTACACTCACCCCACACTTTTTTCAACACATATACCTAAATCTCTTTTCAAATATATAAGTTCATTCACTTGTAACTACAAGGGCTTCCCTCACCTTTGGGTCCAAAGACAAAGAATCCAAAAACAGAAAGATTAGGAGAATATTGGGTTTTTATTCATGTATAAAAAATGAATCTGTGTTAAGAAGTGTAATAATCCTTGGCTTGTAGCTGGTGGTCAATTCCCCTTTTTGCTCCTTTGTGTTCTGATTTTTAATTAAAAGTTTAGTCGGGGGTCTTATTTTTATTACCATATGGTATAGCTGACAGGATCTGGAATGAAATAAACCCTGATGACAGTGGAGCGGATCATAGGATGAGATCTAGGTGAGACCTCTAGTTACCCACTTGAATGGACTCCTCCTTATCTGCCCTTCACTGTCAGGGAATTTCAAACACAGCTCCACCTCTGAGCTGTTTTCAGTTCAGAATGGCTTTTGTCCTTTCAGACAGAGATTACAGATTGAGCCCACCTGTTTGTATAGACTGTTTGTAACCCCACTCCACCTTTAAAAAAAAGAAAGCAAAAGGAAAGAAAGAAAGAAAAAGGATCAAAAATGAGGATTCATTTGTTTTAAGTATTTGGGTTATGAGCATATATTTATAGTCATACTGACAGAAGCAGGACAGCATTTCAAAAAACAACCAAGAAAGGAAATAAACCATGTGCACTTGGAGAATTTACAAAGACACAGAATTCAAGGACATCCCCCTCTGTCCCCCGACTTTTATATGACAGTCTCCTACTAGACTCCAAGCTTCGTAAGAGCAGGGAGTCTATCTTGCTAAACATGGTCTGACCGGTGCTTAACCAGAGTGGTAGCACACAGTAAGTATTCAAAAGAGAGAGGAGGAAGGGAGAGAGGAAGAGAGGGAGGGAGGGAAGGAGGAGGAGGGAATGGAGGGAGAGTTATTTTGTCCTCGTTTTATACTAGAAGCAAACTTTTCCTTTTGAATAACAACCACAGTCTACCTTACAACAAGATATTGGTCTTAGATAACCACTATAGAGGTGTATAAATACATTTTTTCATATCATAAGTCATATTTATATTGACTTTCAACAACCTCAATACAGTTCCCCTTGCCTTATAGTTTGAATTTTCCCTCAGACAATCTTTGTTTGAACATTTCAACATACTTGTTCATATTAATTGATAGTATTTCTAAGATCTCTTCAATATATTACAGGGCCTCTCAGACACCCTCTTATAAAACCTTCCTTTTTCACTGTAAGTTGGAAAAAAAA
>NW_007743047.1:13457-16091 GCF_000696425.1 Galeopterus variegatus
TTAATGTCACTCTCTTACAGCTTGATCATGTCAACTCATAAATTTGTTTTCAATGCAGTCCTGAATCAGCACAGTAAGATTTTGAGTAACAACATCCACCAGCACTTATCTTGAAGCACATAAATCATTTCTGACATGTATGTTCACAACAACAGCCTTAAGAAGAAAAGGGAACAGTGAAAGTTCTAAGAAACCGGGCAGGAATACTTCCTAACGTTCAGTGGTTTAGATGAGTTGCTAAATTCTAACCTGCAAAAGTGTATGTAATTTGCATTAAAAAAATTTTATTCACTATGCAAACAAAAAGTCCCTTTGAACATGCTCTATTTGGGGGTAATTTTGTGACTCAAAGAGTTCGTCATATTTCCCCAGGGATGTTTTAATCATTTCTCCCTTTTACCTTTTATGGGCCTCAAAAAATCCAGTTATGTGTCATACATGCATGTATGTGCCAAATACATTCAGAGCACACATTTCCTGCTAAATAATTAAGGGTAGAAGAGCAAATCTTGGTGAGCTGAATGATAATTTTCCTGTATAGTTAAGGATAATTCTCTTAAACTTAATATTTCACAATAATTCCTTAATTAATTAAGGGATCACTGTCCCAAAGTATCATGATTCTGAGAGATTTTCTCCATTGCACAGTTCAGCCGAGGGCTATCTTTTGGAGCAATATCTGAGATCTAGAAAAGTTTAATGGTAAAATATATATATTTTAAAATAAACTAAGCCCAAATCTTTACAACTAAGGCAAGCCAGGAAATGTCTAGATCTAGACACAGCTACTATAATCCAAAGGAGTATTTACTGGGGATTATAAACAATTTCTGTGTGCTCTTAAACTAGAATTAATTTACAACCTCCTATAGGCCATTCCTGGATGGGGCAAAACCTACTTCTTCTGTACGTGTCATTTTCTAATACTTCCTTCTCTCATTCTCCATGTTTAAAATAAATGAGCTAGTCTCTCCCTTATCAAATCTCTCAATTATTTTATTAATTTAAATGCATTTTTAGTCTGAGAATATAAAGTTATATTAAATGGCGTTCATCTATCTTGATCTTTATTCCCTGCATTTGTTGCTGCTTATAACATTTCCAGTCTGAAATTTATTTCACTGACAGAAATAAAATGGTAGAGAATAAGGTTTCCCTTCTTTCTGTCAACTATTATATTATACTAGCTTCCATAACTAGAGGGGCTGCCTCTTTCTTGCTGGTTTATTTATTTATTTTCCAATTGACGGTCTGAACGTTTCTTGGATGTTGGAATTTTTCTAAGCCTCAGTTCCTTCTGTTATCACCTGATTCTGAAGTCTCATCTCTCTCATTCCATTTCTCCAAGAGCATGGTCTCCTCTATCTATATTCTGTTAACTTTCTATTAAAACGTAAATATGTCCAAAAGCCTCTTCTATCCTCTCCATTTCTCGTCGGGAATTTATAGCTACTGCTTAGAGAGATTCTTCTAAGCCCTCTTGAACCATGCCGTCTATGCACTAGGATCCCTGATATGGAATCACACCATGTTTTTTTCCTTAGTTGTTTTTGAAATGTGTTTCCTGACTGGCCCTAATACCATTTCTGAGGGCCTGAACCATCCTTGCATCTCTGGGGTGAATCTCACTTGAATATGGTGCATGAACTTTTTAATGTGTTGTTGGATTCTATTTGCTGGTATTTTGTTGAGGATCTTCACATCTGTGTTCATTAGGAACACTGGTCTGTAGTTTTCTTTTTTTGTTGTGTCTTTTTCTGGTTTTGGTATGAGGTTAATGTTGGCCTCATAGAATGAGTTTGGAAGTATTCCCTCCTCTTCAAATTTTTGGAAGAGTTTGAAGAGAATTTAGTATTAGTTCTTCATTAAATGTTTGGTAGAATTTAGCAGTGATGCCATCTGGTCCTGGGGTTTTCTTTGTTGAAAGACCTTTTATTATTGTTTCAATCTCATTACTGGTCATTGGTGTTGTTTAGGTTGTCTAGTTCATGATTCAACCCTGGTAAGTCGTATGTGTCCAGGAATTTATCCATTTCTTCTAGGTTTTGCAGTTTGTTTGCATAGAGTTGTTCGTACTAGTCTCATGTGATCCTTTGTATATCTGTAATATCAGTTGTGATGTCTCCTTTTTCATTTCTGATTTTACTTATTTGAGTCTTTTTTTATTTCTTAGCCTAGTTATAGGTGTATAGATTTTACTTATCTTTTTTAAAAAACAACTCTTTGTTTCATTGATCTTTTGTATTGGTTTGTTAATCTCTAATTCATATGTTTCTGCTCTAATCTTTCTTACTTCTCTCCTTCTATTGATTTGGGGTTTGGTTTGTTCTTGTTTTTCCGGCTCCTTGAGGTGTAATGCTAACCTTTCTTCTTTTTTGATGTAGGCATTTATTGCAATAAACATCCCTCTGAGAATCGTTTTTGCTGTATCTCATAGTTTCTGGTATATAGTTTTCATTTTCATTTGTCTCCAGGAGTTTTTTAACTTCCTTCTTCATTTCTTCTTTGACCCTTGTTGCTTAGGAGCACGTTGTTTAATTTTGACGTTTTTGTACAGTTTCTAGTGTCCCTTTTGTTGTTGATTTCTGGTTTTACTCCATTTTGGTAAGACGAAGTAGTTGATATGATTTCACA
>NW_007743047.1:17091-19928 GCF_000696425.1 Galeopterus variegatus
CAGGGACCCGGGACATGTCGCGCCCTTGTTGCTTAGGGGCACGTTGTTTAATTTTGACGTTTTTGTACAGTTTCTAGTGTCCCTTTTGTTGTTGATTTCTGGTTTTACTCCATTTTGGTAAGACGAAGTAGTTGATATGATTTCACATTTTTTTAATTTGTTGAGGCTTGTTTTGTTACCTAACATATCATCTATTCTAGAGAATTTTCCATGTGCTGCTGAGAAGAACATGTATTCTGCAGCTGACAGATGAAATGTTCGATATATGCTTGTTAGGAAAAATCAGCCTAGAGCAGAGATTAATTCTGATGTTTCCTGGTTAATTTTCCAGGAAAAGGACTGGATGATCTGTCCTTTGATGAAAGTGGGGTGTTAAAATTCCCAACTATTACTGTGCTGTAGTCTATTTCTCCTTTTAGGTCTAATATTAATTGCTTTATATAACTATGTGCTCTGGAGTTGGGTACATATGTATTTAGAATTGTTATATCCCCTTGATGAATTGATCCTTTTATCATCATATAATGATCTTCCTTGTCTTTTTTTTTTTTACTTTCCTTAGTTTGAAGTCTATTTTATCTGATATAAATATAGCTACTCCTGCTTTTTTGGTTTCCATTTGCATAAAATATCTTTTTCCATCTCTTCACTTTCAGAATGTGTGTCTCTTTATAGGTAAAGTATCTTGTAAGCAGCATATTGTTGATTATTATTTTATAATCCATTGAGACACTCTGTGTCTTTCAATTGGGCATTCAATCTGTTTACATTTAGAGTTATTGATATATAGGAACTTGTTATGGCCACTTTGTGCCCTTTTTTCTGGTTGTTTTGTTGATCTTTTTTTCCAGTCTTACTGTCTTGTTTATGACTGAATGGTTTTCTCTAGCAGTGTATTTTGATTTCTCACTATTTATAGTATGTTTCTTGTAGATTTTTGTGTTAATGGTGCCCATGAGGCTTATGAAAATGTGTTAAGGCTATAACAGGTTATTTTAGACTAATGACAACTTAACTTTGGCATCTGGGAAAAAATAAAAAAAAAACAAAGCTAACTCTATGCTTTGGTGGCATTCTCCCCACTTTTTGACATCTTTTAATATTGCCTATCTCTTATATAGTTGTTGTATATGTTAGTGTCTTGTTAGGTTTATCCTATAGTCTTCATACTAAGGATGCCATTTATTTACCACCCGTATTCTGACGTTTTCTGAGAACTTACTTTACTCATGAACCATGTACCTTCACGTGTTTTCTAGCTGCTCCTTAGCATCATCTTCTTTCAGACTGAAGAATTCCCTTTAGCATTTCTTGTACTGCAGGTCTAATGTTGATGAATTCCCTTAGCTTTTGTTTGTCTGGGAAAGACTTTATTTCTGCTTCATATCTGAAGTTTAGTTTTGCTGGGAGAATTTTTGGCTGATAGTCTTCTTCCTTCAGCACCTTGAATATATCATCCCATTCTGTTCTGGCATGTAGAGTTTCTACTGAAAAATCTGCTGAGAGATGTATTGGGGATCTGATGAATGTTATGTGGTTCTTTTCTCTTGCTGCTTTCAGTATTCTCTTTGTCTTTGGTTTTTGATAATTTGATTATGATGTGGTTTGGGGTGCTCCTCCTTGGATTGAATTTGATTGGTGACCTCTGAGCTCCTGTACCTGATACTGTTATCTTTCTCCGTACTTGGTGAATGGAGCTTCCTGTACCTGATACTGTCATCTTTCTCCGTACTTGGTGAATTTTTAGCCATTATGTCCTTGAATATGCTTTCTATATCTCTCCTTTTTCCTCTCTTTCAGATATGCCAATTATGCAGAGCTTATTTCACCTGAAGGAGTCCCATATTTGCTGTATTACTGTTTTATTTTTTCTTATTTTTTTTCTTTTTGCTCCTTTCATTTGATAATTTCATATGTTCTATCTTTGAGCTCACTGATTCTTTCCTCCGTTTTTATTAAGTCTGCTGTTGGAACATTCTGTCAAGTTTTTCAGTTCAGGTAATGTATTCTTTATTTCTAGAATTTCTATTTGGTTTTCTTTTTAGTTGGTTCAATTCCTTTGTCAAGTTTCTAATTTTGCTCCTGGACTGTTTTCCAGATATCTTTAATTTTCTACTTGTATTTTCTTGTGATTCCCTGAACATCCTTAGGAAGGTTATTCTGCATTCTCCGTCAAATATTTCATACATCTGCTGTTCCTCAGGGTCTATTGCTGGTGTTTCATTTGTTTCCTTTGTTGGTGTCATAATTCTCTGTTCTTTCTCAATCTTCATGTCTTTATGTTGATGCCTGGACATTTGAGGAAACTGCTACCTCATCTAGGTTTTCTAGGTGTTCTTTGATGGTGTTAGATGTTTACTGGTTAATATCAGAGCTTTGTCTCTGGTCTGTGGTTTTGGTTAATTCCAAAATTGGGGGAACTTCCTGTGGGGACCAGCACTTGAACTCTGTGGTTGTGCTAAATTGCTGCTTTGTTGCTGATTTTCTGGAGAAAGCTTTTTGTGCAGACTGGATCTTAACTGTTGGCCTTTTATTCACTTCCAGGTCTCATGAGGTCAGATACCCCTGGGCTGTGTGAAAATTCTGGCCCAGGACTGAGTCTTTCCAGCAAACTGTACCCCTGCTGTTCTATCACCCTTACCAATCTCTACTGAGTGGGCCTGTGCCAATCAGAAGGCAGATCACCTGCCCACTCTGCACCTCAATGTTCCCCTAGTGGGCCAGTCTCCCTCCTGCCCTCCAAAAGCAGATGGGTGGAACTCCATGGTGTGGGACATATGTGGGTCCCTTGCAATGACTCACTGGCCTCTAGGTGGCTCTTCGGTCAGCTGCAGCCC
>NW_007743048.1:0-523 GCF_000696425.1 Galeopterus variegatus
ATTATGTTGAGATACTTTCCATCTATACCTAATTTATAAAGGGTCTTGGTCATGAAAGAGTGTTGGATCTTATCAAATGCTTTTTCGGCATCAATAGAGATGATCATATGGTCCTTGTGTTTGATTTTATTAATATGGTGTATCACATTTATTGATTTGCGTATGTTGAACCAACCTTGCCTCCCTGGAATGAATCCCACTTGATCGTGGTGAATAATTTTACGTATGTGTTGTTGTATTCTGTTTGCTAGTATTTTACTGAGGATTTTTCCATCTATATTCATCAAGGATATATCGGCCTGTAGTTTTCTTTTTTGTTTATAACTCTACCTGGTTTTGGTATCAGGGTGATGTTTGCTTCATAGAATGAGTTTGGGAGATTTGCGTCTCTTGAAATCTTTTGGAATAGTTTGTAAAGAATCGGTGTCGATTCCTCTTTGAATGTTTGGTAAAATTCTTCCCCCATCTGGTCCTGGGCTTTTCTTTGTTGGGAGCTTTCTGATAACAGCTTCAATCACCTTTA
>NW_007743048.1:5965-18855 GCF_000696425.1 Galeopterus variegatus
AGGGAGTTTACCTGGGGCCGAAGCCCAGGGTGTGGTGGAGTGACAATCTGGGCGGGCTCCAGTTCGCAGCCCTCCCGACGCTGGCCGGGTGCTCCCCCCGCCACCAGCCCCATCAGAGATCCACTGGGGGAGTGGGATTGTAGGCCGGTCCACAGGCCCTGGGGGGCCCCGCGTCAAGGTATGCAAGTGGCATGTCTCAGTGAGGAGCTGCGCCAAGCCAAGGGAGTGTCTCCGCCCCCACCCGAGGAAATGGAGGCAGTGCTGTTGCCGTGGCCTAGCCTGGTGTGGTAGGCAGGAGCCAGGCAGGTGGGAACCTGGCGGGCGGAAGCCAGATGGGCTTTGCCCCGCAAGTGGGGCTGGACTGGGGGTGACTCACAGAGCTCACAGGGGTGGGCCGGTCTGGCGCCTTCCACTCCGTTTCTGTGTCGTCTCTGCTGACTTACTTGGCCTTTGTTGTCTCGGGCTGCTCGCTCGATCCCACAGCGCGGCTTGGGCGCTCTCAGAAATCTTCTTTTGTGACGGCCCAAAAACCTCGAATCTGTAGTTGCTTTTTCGTCGTTGTAGGTTAGTTGTTCAAAGATTTATTCGTTTTTTGTTGCTCTTGGAAATGCAAATAGTACTCTGGTATCACAGCGTACACTTCTCAGGGTCGCGCTGTCTCCTGGCACGGCCGCTCCAGACCCGTTGCCATCTTGAGTCTGTTTTAATTCCATTTTTCCATGAACTTTTGAAGCACCCTCAAATGAATATATATATATATACACACACACACACACACACACACACAATATATTCATTCTGATGCCATCACCCAAAGAAAACAATTGTTTGTTATTGCTTGCCATATCATATTTTGGTCTTTTTCCATGTGTTAGAAAAAAAGTGTATGGATATAAAAGATTTTACTACACTGAATTCTTGATTATTCAAGCTAATTTAAGGCACTGATAGCATAGCTAATACTCAAGTTGTTTACATTTACCTTTGGGATATACTATGTGTAGTTTCTACAGCATGTTTGCTTGAATAGCTGTGCTCAGCTAGAGCAATATCAAAATTGTTTTGAATTCACATAGCATGTAGAACCAAATAGAGATGACTGTAAAGTGTCATGTCAAGCAGAAATCAGCCTGAAATTAATATTTCATTGTAATAATCCACAATGTGAACAATTCAACAATAGATAATTTGACTGCATGTTCTATAATGGATACTAGATATAGAAAAACACAGACATTAACACCAACTTGGATATAAATTGTAATAATAAATTAATGATAATTATTCAATTCTTGAGATGTTTTCATAATTAAGAGGATGTTCTTAAAATCTATGTTATATAATGAGGTCTTTATGGAACTTTGGTGAAATGCATTTTCGTAGATGGAATTAGTTATAATGTTAGTATGGCTAACGTTTATTGAGTGCTTTTATATTCCAGGCATAGCTCTAAGGGATTTACATGCATTCAGTAATTTAGTCCTCATCACAACACTACGAGATACAGAGAAGAGAAAGTAAATTGCCTATGGACCCCCAGCAGGCATTAGTAGGTGTACCACATTTCTTATTTTAATTCTATACTTTGGCTTTCAATGTGGTTTTGACATAGGAAAATTGGATTTATTAACTAGTTTTTTTTTTCAGTGAAAAATGCTATTATTCATAAAACAAATAGAACCTCTTAGATCCCTTTGAAAAAAACATGGAATTCCTGAGGACTGAATAACCAATGTTACATGAGGAAAGGATCCCGAGAGGTGAGGGCAGTTCTGTCCCAAGAAAGAGTACTTCTTAAAATATGAAATAGTTTTAGAAATCTCTTAACACAGAAAATAGATTTTCAATCAGATACTTCTAATCCTGATTTCAATGAATCCTAGAATTTCAGGGCTAACACCACCAAACATTTTCTTAAAATTCTAGTCAAATGCTTTCACTTTCCAGAGTTGGAATTAGTTTTAAATCCTTTTCTTATGTTCCAGTATTGCTCAATCAAATAAAAAATGTATGACTAAGAAATATTGTTAACCTTGAGTAAGAATGCCATCAAGTGCAGAGATGTGGTGGCAGCAGCAATTTCACTAACCCACAAAGTTATGGGTCACTGACACAAACTACACTCTGCAGAGAAAGATTTTCACACTTAACAGAAGTAAGTGCTCCTATTCAAAGTCTATCCTTCCTCAATCTCTTAATCACAAAAGCAAAATAGGAGGGTGTATGCATCTTTTAATAAATATGTGATTTACTGTATATGTATTAGTTTAGGTAGAATATATAGATTGTTTAATAAATAATAATTCATGTACTTTATGGTATCTACAAAAATGGAATAACTAAAACTATATTGAGGGTATTTGGCTTGTGTAACCAAATTGAGCCTATGCCTTTATTGTATAACACAAATTCTCAGAGCATATCTTTAGAATATGATAACATAATAGAGACCCATAATTTTAAAATCATTTTGATATTAATCTTTAAAAATTGCAACTAGTGAGAAACAGTGTTTTAGAAATTATTTTGGTAAATTATATTAGTGCAATGGTATAAAGCTAACTGAAATAATCATTTCCAAATATTTATGGTTAGCCAGGATCTGAGCTACAATTCAATAATGAACAAGGAATTACTGGTAATGAGAAAATACCAATGAATTCTGTTGCATAATAGTACAGTGCATGTGATATTGACAAGAACCACTTGTTATACTATGAATTGCTTATGACAGGTAAGTAACATAAAATATTAATTAGCAGTTCATATACATCTATACATATGTGTGTACTGTTAAAATCTTAAACTAGATAAGTAGCATAAAAATAATGTTTCAGGAATGAACCTTTGTAGGCACCATTCTCATAATGTGTTCTGTCTTGAGTAAACACTGAAGAATTTTTTAAATGCATATTTTATACTGGAAGAGCTTGGAAGCAGGCACTTTATGTAAAAATAGTGACATATTAGTTCAGTTGTTTATATTGCAATCAAATCCTAGATAGTTGCAATGGAAATTAAGAATAACTTAAGTAACTTAAAATTATTTGTTTTAAATTGATTAAGAAAGCAAGATTTTAATAACATATTTAGAGAAAATATAGGAATAGGGAGTAAAAATATTTATTTAGGGAAATATGAATGAATTAAATGCAAAAACATGATTTATAAGTAACGTGTATAATACATTATTACACAGGTTTGTTCTCATTGTCAATGAAAAATATGTTTTTATCCAAAAGTCACTTTATCATACTACTACCCTAGTAAAACTATGAAGGGATAATGATCTCAGCTTTCTAGCTCTCTCAGGAAAAAACATTCAATTCCCTGGAAAAAACAGACACTTTCTTTTTTCCATCTCCATTTCCCTACATACGATGACATTTGGGTAGAAGAGAAGCAATAGAATATATAAAGAAGCACTTGAACTTGGATACTGTGTTCCCACAAGGAAAAATAGTCATAACAGTTGGCATTTATGGAATGATAACCACATACAACATATTATGCTCTTTGCTTTAAATGCCTAAACTTATGTCAGTATCACTAAAGAGAATACAGTTTCATTGTGTAAATGGCTTAATGCTGTTTTACCTCCGTTATTTATTAATGAATAAAAAAGAAGGAATTAGCTTATATGCTAGTGAATTAGGCTTTTACTGGAACAAGTGTAGGATGATGAACATTAGAACCTAAAAACTAAAATGGAAGTAGCCATACTAATGTGAGATTTAAAAGTAGAGATAATTTATTTTATAAGGTAAATTATTAGTTTCATTAATTTATTTACATTTAGTGAATATTAAAAAAACCTTTCCAATCATTATTTAACATACTAAATCTTACTTTTAAATGACTAGAAACCATAATATATACTGTAGACACTTTAGTTTTAACATATGTTGATTAATAACTGGACAATAATATATATTCAATCTATTGTATTGATCAAATGGAATAAAACATTTCTGTATCATTTGAAACTGATTTTACTGTAATACAGTTTTTCTTTTCAAACTGCTTTTGAGAACTTAATCATAACAATATGCTTCTGGATGGCAAGCTTCAATTCCTTAACATACTTGTATAGACCATGATAACGTTAGATAAGAATTGGCTTGAAGAAGGAGTTGTGATTCACCCTAATAATCTATAATGACACAACATCAGTATTATTACTTGTATGTATCATTACTTGTCAATGAAAAATACATATATGTTGTTGTATTGCATCATATGCGACCACATCAATATCACTACTTGTATCAAACTAGTAGTGATTCAACACTTTCTCTTATCTCACTTTTCATTTTATATTGTGAAGACTTCTATGAACTTATTTTACAAAGTAAATGCTTTTCACAATCAGTAATTAGACTATTGTTAGTAACAACTTCTTGCAATCAGTTTTGCGACTGATCCCAACACAGCAGCATATCAATGAAGGACGAACACTGCTTCTCTGATGTATGCATCTAGGTTACAAATTATTGTTAACAAAATTGGATAATGTCAAGAGAACATGAAGTTAATATCTAACAATGGATTATGGAGTGTTCTGATGACAGGCAGTCTAATTTCCTCTTCTGCTCCCTGCTTACATATATGTGTGTGTGTGTATGTACGTGATATTTGTGTCTTTATTCTACTCATTGAACTGCATACAGCCACTCTGTCTTAAGCCAAGCTTTCATCAATTAAGGTACTACTTGATTAAATATTGGACATTACACCTGTATAATCACAGAGTATGCCGTTTTCACTTTTTATGTTTAGATTCTTCCACTCAATCATAGAGTGTTTATCAGTTAGAAGACACTAAGAATATTTCACCTTGGCCATAATAAATAATGACCCAACAAAGTAAAAATAAAAATTAACTGATAGCTTATCTCTCTATAGTCAAAAAATTGACATGGATAAAAATACAGATGTACAAAATGAGAAAAAAACAAAAAATGTCATTTTTTAATAAAGGAATTTACACTACAATTTTAAGTCCTTTTTTAGAGTTAACTTAAGATGCATATGTGCATATGTCATACATTTCTGCCTATACCTATCAATTAATGGATAGTGAGTTACAGAGATAAAAGCACACATAAACCTCAGGTACAACTGAAGCTTGTGTTACCTGTGTTCTCTAACAACGTTCATTGTATTACATAAGTATAGTCAACTTTTGATTATGTACCTATAGCTTTACATGATCAATATTAATTTTAGTTCTGAGATACATTGCCGTTAGGATGAAAGACATTTCTGGCATACTATCCACATTTCCCAACTTAACCTATGATCAGAGACTACAAGGCAATTTAGTATTACCAAAGTGCAAAATCTGCCATTTGGTATTATCTTTACATTTCCCCCTACATTAGCAGAGAAAATTAAATTGATGTCTATTGCTGATTCTTCCAGAATTGTGGCTTCAGCATAGCTGAGTGATTACATGGATATATTAGCCAGTTGGCATGAATATTTTACAGTAAGTAAATACATAGTCTCACTATTAATTGCTTTCTTCGTTATTTATTCTCTTACTTCATAAAATCATAAACTGTTATATTAAAGTGGGAACACATATTATGACACATTTTACTCATGAAGAAACTGAGACTCACAGATTAGCATCCATGACTGACTACAGTACAATTTGTAAATAGAAGATCTGAGAGTAGAACTCAGTTCTATTAATCCCTATGCAATTCATTCAACAATCAGTAAATATTTATAGAACATCTAATATGTGTCAGATTCTGGGAAACTTATCAACTATTGAAGGATCCAGAAAACTAAAAAGTAAGTAAATACATATGGAAGACAGTTAAATATTGAAATATATACTGTTTTAGTCTGTTTCTGTTGCTTACAACAAAATGCCTGGAACTGCATAGTTTAAAAGAAAACATAATTTATTGCTTACAGTTTAGGAGGCTGGAAATCCAAAATCCAGGGAACACATCTGGTGAAGGCTTTCTTTGGTGGTGACTTCAGTAATGGCAAGGTAACACGTTGCAAAAATGGCAGATCAGAGAGAGCAAGAGAGTCTAACCTACTCTTTCACTCTCTTTTCAAAGCCCTCAGAACCATGCCCATGACCACTATTTTTAATCCATTCATTAAGGTAAGGTCTTTCAATCTAATTGCCTCTTCAAGGCTCCACCTTTCAATTACCATAATAGCATTTCCCACCCTCTTAACACTGTCACAGTAGAGGTCAAGTTTTGGGAGGGACACTCAATCCAAGGCACATACCATGACAGAAGTAAAAAAGGTGGTCTGTAAAAAAGTGTAATTGACAGGAGAGATAATGGTGATGCTGATCTACACAGAATATGGGAGTTTTCTCTAAGGAGATGACATTTGATGTGAGAACTGAAAAACAAAAAGGAGTCGACCATAAAACCAGAAGGAACAGGAAATCAAGAGTCGAAGGTTAAGAAGGGAATTCGGTGATTTCTAGAAACAGAAAACAAATTAATAAAAATGGTTTATTGTGATGGGGGAATAGTAGGAGATGAAAGTGGAGAAATAGACAGGAGCCAGATCTTTGAAGTACTTTATGCCTTGGTGAAGTTTGGATTTTATTCTAAGCGAAATGGAAATCCTCTAACAAGACTTAAGCACACACTATCTGATTCAACTTTTATAGAGAACATTGTGGCTACAATGTGAAGAATCAATTGTAGGGAAGTAGGATCAAAAACCATTGCTGCAGTTTAGGTGTGAAATCGTTATAAGTTGGACTACAGTGTTGTCAGTGGAGCTGGAAGGAAGTGGACACATTCAAGAAGTGTTTGTATTTAAAATCAATAGGATTTGATTGTGGGTTGGATATGGGGAGGAAGAGAAAGCGAGAAATCAAGAATGATTCCACCATTTCTAGTCTGAGCAATTAGATAACTGTGAGGATGCTAGCTATTGAGATGGGAAAGACCAGCAGGAAAATAGAGGTAGGAAGAGTAATTAGTAAAGAATTATTTTCACAGTATATGAAGTTTGAGATGCTAGATCAAGAGGAAATTACAAGTAGTCAGCTGGAAGCTCAGAGAGAGAAGGAAATATTGGCACAAGTTATGAATTTGGTTATTTTGCTAGAAATAGTCCTCAGTAAGATCACTGATAGTCCTCAGTAAACATAAGGAAGAGAAGAAGGTTTAGGACCAACCCATAGGCACTTTGCAATTAGAGTGTGCCTATGGAAAGGGGACACAGGAGAGGAAACTAAGAAAGTATAGCCAAGGGAGTAGGAGGAAACCAAGGAGCATAACATTATGGGAACCAAAAGAGAGAAAAAATTACTAAAGGAAGAAAGGCTAATGATACAGATTACTATTATGAATTAGAAACCTATATTAGAATTAAGAGGGTCATGGTGATTTGAAAAGAATAAGACATGTTCTAAAGTATTCCGAATTAGCACCTGCCAATGGTCTCACCAGTGCTATAGGCTAAGGGCACTTCCTTTTTGAAATGAAAACTTATAATAGGTGAGTTTATTCTCAATGTATCTGTGCATAGAGTCAAACCTGTATTTTTCTAATTCCATGGTTATCAAAAACTTGGGTTTTCTCAATTTGAGATTGTTAGCACAAAAATATTATGTAACTGAGCTCTGACATTCTTCATTTCATAGTGCCAGAGGCAGTGAATGTTTTAAATTGACTTTTCACTAATAGTCCTAGAACAGTTACTTATGGATAAGATTTTACCATAGTTCTATATCTAACTCACATCCCTTTATTCCTGTTCACTCTCTTTAAGAGCCCTGCTAACAGGAAGTGCCTTCTTCTTGTTCATTTCTGTAATTCCACCTTCAGTGCAGTATCTGAAACAGAGTAGACCAAATATATTTGGTCAAGGAACTTATTTCCATTACTGCTGTTGGTGCTTTTATTCCTATTTTGCTTCTCTTCTCAGGTTATCCTGCTTCAAGATCTTCAATGGCCAGTGGCCCCCTCTGGCTTATTTTATTCCTCTAATAGGGATAGTTCAAATTGTGGACACTGTTAGTATAGGACTACACTTGAACAGAAAGCACCTAGAGCCCATGAACTAAAAAAGAAGGGTGAAATTTAGAAAAGAGCATGACCCACCATTTCACCACTGAAATGTTCATTATTGTTCTTTCTAAATCACATTTCTGGTTATATAAATTATACCTGTGCTGTCCAACATGGTAGATATTGGGCACCTGAAATATGGCTAGTACAAATCGTGATGTGCCATAGTATAAAATACACCAGATTTGAAGATATTGCTAACAAAAGAATCTAAAATATCTCATTATTAATTGTATATTGATTGTATGCTGAAACGATAATATTTTGGATATATTTGTTTTAACAAAGTGATTCTAAAATTAATTGCACCTTTTAACAAATTGTTCAATGTAGACACTAGAAAATTTTAAATCATACACGCGTCTCCCATTATATTTGCTAGGACAGCAGTGTTGTATATTTTTGATACGCAAAGCAAGCACCTTAGACTATGGCAAAGGTGTCACCTAGGATATTGTTAGACATGCAGAATCTCAGGCCTTTTTACAGAACTATGAATCAAAATATGCTTTTTGACAAGATCCCCAGGTAATTCGTATACATGATGAAGTTTGAAAAATGCTGCTCTATATATTGTTGCTGTCTCCAAACAGCAAGGTGTGATTGTGCCATTGAATAATGACATATCCAACCTCATTTCTGATGTAATTCAAACTGAATTCTAAAAACCACAAATCCTACAGTGATGCACAGAAAGGTTAATTTCGCATGTGAACCCTGCTTACTAGCCACAGTTCTGCATTTTCCAATACAAGAGTTCATGTGCCATACTTTGAATTAGTGCAAGCAAAAGCCAGTTCACATTGCTTCTGCATTTTACCTAGAGAGATTTGCATTTAGTAAATTTAGCTCAGCTGGCACTTATAAATAAAAAAAAAAAAAAAATTGCCAAAATGCCTGAGAAATTTAGAAATTTAGTCCCTTCTGTAATACTTAGAGTGGTCAGCAGGAATGCTCACAGGCAACATCCCATTTTTGGAGTTAATCTGCTTTCTCACAAAAGTGTAATTTAAAAAAGCTTTGTCTACCAGAAATCTGTTTTTATTTGTTGTGGCTGTGATTTTTTCCAGGTTATATATTACTCCCATACCAATTTTTACCTTAAGTAAATTGTGTTGACTTTATAAATATAATTTTCTGAACATAATAATTCTAAATATTGCAATAACTTCTAGGACCCAGTTTTTTGACTATATATTTGATTACATTTTCTTTATTATTTTTGTAGGCTCTTAAATTGTTTAGACAGGGATGGGGGAGTAGTTTAACTTTTTAAAAATATTAAATTGTATCTAGACATAGTCATATCATCTAAGTATTTGCACGTAGCAGAGGTTCAGAAAAATATTTTATGACTAGTGTTAAATCATTTATTTAATTAATTGGCATAACATTGTTGCCCTAGAAAATCATGGAAGGTAATTTTGATCATTATGTGGATCATATTTTTTATTTAAAATCATGCAGTACATAGACAACAAAAACAGAATTTAAACATTTCTCTTTATTCAATTTAAATTATATTGAAAGAAATGAAAGCAGTTTGTTATTAACACAATTCCTAGAATATGCACCAATTATATATTTGCTGTTATGCAGCAGAGATTTGCATTTATCAAATACCCTCTTTAGGAGTCAGAACTAGATTTTAGGAGTCGGAATTTTTATTTGTTTTTGTTTTTCACAATACATATGTGCAAACAACTTCAACCTCCTAGAAAAATAAAATCTTACTCTTCATACATATTGTATCAGTGATGAAAACACTGAAAATTATCAAAACTATGTGCCATTTAGAAAAGAGTTAAAAACATATTTCAAATATACTATAAGTTTAGACAAAGTATTATTGAGGAAGGACAAATAATATAGCATTGAACTTGAGGCCAATTAGGTAGTTTTTCGGTTTGTGTTGCCTACAAACAGGCAAGACACTGTTCCCACATTGTTTCACTTTCTTTTCATTCTAAGTCTCCAAGATATATCTTCATCCCCATATCAAAGCTAAATTTCAGAGTAGTCATTTACCCAAGGGCACATAGCTAACTGAAACAGAAGGTATATTTCATATCTGTATAAATCCAAGGTTTGTGACTGGCCCATTACCAACACCTCAATAACAGACAAAATTCAATGTTTCTTTAACATCGATGTCATTTTTTTTTTTTTTTGTCTTTTGTCTTTTTCCGTGTCCGGCAATGGATCGCAACCCTTAGTGTTGCCCCCGTACCGGACCGGGGACTGGCAACGGGATTGCAACCCTTGGTGTTGTTCCCGCGCCTCGGTCAGCCAGTGAGCGGGAACCGGTCTGTATGTGGGATCCGAACCCTCGGGCGAGAGTGCCGCCGCGCTTCCCAAGCGGCGCACTATCCAGTGCGCCACCAGGCCGGCCCGATGTCATTTTTTTAATCCTTCAATGTGCAGGTATAATTAGTAAGTTTCCTGGTGGTTTCTTGGGAGCATGTGCATAGGCACACGTCTCAAATTTTTGACATTCCCGATGTCATAATAATTACTTAGTTCATTTATCATAAAATGTAAAAATCACTGTCAAAGTCATTGACATAAATTCTTTGTGAATTATGTAACCACTGGATCCCACATACGTCCAAGTTCATGTGTATGTATTATGGATAATTATCTAATTGTAGCAGTAAGAGATTGTACATTTGAGTAATTCTTGTTATTATTATATTTGTTTCATGTCTAGGCTTGTAAACATGGAAAGAATCAATAGTTCAAAAATTTTAATCGAGGGCAGAAAGATTAATTCTGCAGCTAACCCTCATTCCCAAGGCCTTCTTGTCTTTGTATTGTGTCTTTATGGATTAGAAGTTAATGTTGTTTCTCAGTGTCTGTAACAACAACAAACCACATACAGTGAGCTGAAGCTGGATTTACAGGAACAATTACTGTTACTTATATTTGGTTCATAAATATACATGATGATTCCCAAGAGTTCTGGAGAGACATGGTCTTAATAACTCAGGAAAATATTGGGAATGCATTCTCTAAAAACACGGTTAACCAATATAATACAGAGACTAAGAACAAAATGAATAACTTTTTCATTATTTCTACTTGAACTCTTCATTAAGCTGTAGAAATACATATCTGTGCAAATCAACAACTATAAATGGTTTAAAATCATGCAGTGTGGAAGTAAGCATTGCTGAATTTGCCCAGCCCAGACAATGCTGACATATGGAAAGTTTATTTCAGTTTTTACAGAAAAGTATCTTCACATTTTAAAGTACTGTTAAAAAAGGTGACTCAGGAATCAACACCTATATGTGATAAGTAGAAGTCTCATTTTTCCTCCCTTACCCATCCTTCTCTCTGTTGGATGTGATAATGAACTGTGAAATGGTCAAAATGAGAGGAAGAAAAAAAGGATGTGGCTAATTCCCAAAACAGATAGTCTCAAATTCAGATTTTTCTATAATAACCTAAGCCCTTGATGTTTGTGATAAATGGATGATATTGCAAAGCATGTAATTCTCCCAGTTGAATAAATGTAATAATATGAAGATTGCATATAAATTTCTTATAATGATTTTAGATTGGAAAAGTTGAGATGAGTTCAAAATAATCTATGAACATGTCATTTTAGCAGTCACATAATATTATTTGAGTGACTGGAAAATTACTCAAGTTCGATTGAATAACCTACCTAAGTGCTAAAAAAAAAAAATCCGAATCTTTCTTGACACTTCCCATTTCATTAATTGCCACATCTGATTTGGTCCAAGATTCTGATTCTTCTGCTTACATCTTGCCTTTCTTATCTTCAATGCCTGAGTTTAGTTTCTTATCACCTTTCACATGGATCTTTGCAACAGCCTTCTGCCTGCTTTCACATTTTCTTTACTCATTCCATTCTCCACTTTGCCTCCATGGTTATTCAGATTCCATTACCGTAAAGTTTGCTATTTCGTAGTTCTTTGGCTAAGTCTTATGTAGAGAAGTGAAGTGTTAGGTGTTAGGCAGAGCTATGTATAAAGGCTGAAAATAATCACAGGAAAAGTACCTTTAGTTTTCAATTTAACAAAGACTCATTAATTAGGACTCATTAACCTTTAGGGGATACAGAGGTATAGTATACATCAGTTTCTGAAGACTGTCAAGCGGAGAGGAAGCATACAGCATCATTGCTGGAAAACAGAGGCTATGGGTCAGCCTGGGTCAGGTCTGGGATGGGGAAGCAAAGTATTTCCTGTCACTCGGAGAAGGGAAGGGAAAGCTCCCTCATGTGAAAAGTAAAAGTAGTTTCAGGAAGATTTTTATCCAGGAGTGGATAGAGAAGTGTTTGTTAATTGAATACATTGATTCAGCACACTTCGTAAAGCAATATTACTGTGGAGAATTTGGGGTGATAAAGGAAATTCAGGGTAGTACTCAGTCTTCAGTTTTATAAAGGTAAATTAGTCCATTTGTGCTGCTACAACAGAAGATCACATACTGAGTAATGTATACACAACAGACATTTATTTCTCACGGTTTGGGAGGCTAGAAAGTTCAAGATCAGGGCATTTTGTGAGGGCCTTCTTACTGTGTCATCACCTGGGTGGAAGAAGGAAGGGCAATGTGGGGGAGGGGACAACTCCCTCTGTGAAGCACCTCTATAAGGGCACTAGTTCCATTCAAGAGTGAAGAGCCCTCATGGCCTAAGCACCTCTTAAAGGCCCCACTTCTTAATTCTATCACACTGGCAATACCTGATTTCTGGAAGGGACACATTTAAACCATAGCAGTGAGATGGGAAAATGGCGGCGGGTCTGGAGCACCCGTGTCGGGAAACAGCGCGATCCTGAGTGCTGT
>NW_007743049.1:0-3688 GCF_000696425.1 Galeopterus variegatus
CCCATGACTCAGATATTTGAGTGCTTAAGGTTGTCTAATATCTCTCTCAGATTTTCTTCATTGTCTTTGATACTTTTTTCTTTTCTGCTTGTGTTATTCCAAAGAGCCCATCTTCAAGTACAGAGGTTCTCTCTTCAACTTCTGTTAGCCTGCTGGTTAAACTCCCCACTTGTTTTTTATTTCACTGAATAACTTTTTAGTTCGGCAAGTTCTGCTATATTTTTTTTTTTAGGACATTGATTTCCTTGTACATTTCCTCTTTCAGGTCCTGTATACTTTTCCTCATTTCATCATGCTGTCTAGCTCAGTTTTCTTGTATCTCATTCAGTTTCTTTAGGATTATCACTCAAAATTCCTTGTCATTCATTTCAAGGGCTTCTTGTTCTATAGGCTCTAGAGTTTGAGATTTATTAACTTTGGGTGGTGTATTTTCTTGGTTTTTTGTGTTTCTCGTATCTTTTTTTTGGATGTTTACTCACTTTGGCAGTGGGTTTCACTGTGCACAGGTTTGACCCTATTAGCTAACTAAGGTATGATTGTGTTTGTCAATTTGGTATGGCTACATCTGTGACTGCTCAGTTGGCCTCTAGTGTCTTGTGTGTGTGATTGCCTCGGGTCTTCGGCCTCTCCGGGGAGCCACTTCTCTGGTCAGCTTGGACTCTGCTGGGCTGCTAGATCACGGGGCGGTACCACAGGGTGTGTTGTCTCTTTTGAGCTTCCACTTCCTGTGTGGGAGTTCTCCCTGTTCCATGTGTTCTGGCCCTGGCTGCTGGATCGTGCCCTGGTGGCCCCACAGGGTGTGTGTGTGTGTGTTTTTTTTTTTCCATGTCCGGCAATGGATCGCAACCCTCAGTGTCGCCCCCGTACCGGACCGGGACTGGCAACGGGATTGCAACCCTCGGTTCTGCCCCCGCGCCTCGCTCAGCCAGTGAGCAGGAACCGGTCTGTATGTGGGATCCGAACCCTCGGTGGGAGTGCCGCCACGCTTCCCAAGCAGCGCACTAGCGCAGTGCGCCACCGGGCCAGCCCTAGGGTGTGTGTTTTCTGCCAAGTCTCTGCCTCCCTAGCCTGACGTCTGCCCACTCTGTGTGCACTAGGTGGGGCTGTTGGACCTCGCCGAATCTGTCTGCAGGGTGTGTGTTTTCTGCTGAGTCCCCGCCTCCCTAACCGGCCACTTCCCTGCTCTGTGTGTTCTTGACTAGGCTGGGGCGTGTCTTCTCAAGCTATTTCTTAATTTACAAATATCTTTTATTGTACATCAGACATATACACCTGAAAATTGTACCACAAAATTAATGTTTAATGTTATATTGTGAAACAGATTTGTTCTGTTTGGTACAAATAGGGAATGTGTTGGGTGCACTTCATTTAGCACTTCATTCATTTACGTTATCTCAGAACACACGAAGAGAGTTAGGGTTGCTTTCTGCACAGGTGAAATATCTGGGTTTCTGAAAGCTGCAAGACCTCTAGGGGTGAGGTTTCTTCATCCCCTCTCTGATTCTGAAAGACATACTGAGCAGGTGAACTGAATGCTCCCTTAACCAGGGATGCAGTTTCCTGTATCATACAGCAGAAATGAAGTCCTGGAAGGAACACAGGTGTGGAAAGAGTGCAGAGAAACCACTTTAGTGAGGAGTGAAGAAGAGTTAGCTCTGTTTTCTGGGTTCCCAGCTGTTCAGGTTGTACATGTTGGAGCCAGAGCATAGCAGAGGGCAAAGTTATTACCTTGGACAAGCAGTCTCATGGAGTCAAGAGTCATCACTTCCAAAGACAGGACCTTTCTACCCATTTCAGAAGGGCTGTCCGGTGAGCCAGCCTTTTTGTTCTCCATTAGTAGATGGCCAATGGCTATTTTCTCACTTCTAGAAGTTTATTTGATTTATTTTCAAATAATCATGTTTTTAGGACAGTGTCCTATTCCTTTGTTGCATTTTCTATTCCTTTAAAAAAATAGTCTGCGTTAAGTGTAATAAAAGGCACTTGAAGAATCTGTAAAATAATTATCTCAGGTTTTTAAGGTGCCAGGTCTCTCTTTCACTGTGTACCTTTAAATGTTTTCCTATGAGTCCACATTCGGTGGATGAGTCCACGTTCGGTGGGGGTAGTTTTTCCCTTTGTGTTCCCAGTAGGGTTCTGGAGGGACTCTACAGAATGATTTTACATTTGCTTCTCTTGTGACTGGTGAGTTTTCTTGTCTTTGGATTCTCACACTATGAAGGTTTTCTAAATTTTGACTGTGATTTTCTGCAGGAGTAACTCCTCCCCTAACCCCCACAACTCAGAGGTCCAGGAAGATGGCAATAAGCCTCTTTCCTTTACTAGGAAGTTTTTTCTAGTTCATCTTTTATGGACAGACAGCTCCTTTAGGTTTTAATTCTGTTTTTTCACCTCATAAGACCCAAGGCTACATCTCCTGTTCCATTCCTAAGCTCTTATTCCCTGAGATGTACTTTGGTCCAGTAACCCTCTCTCCTCCCCTGAACTGAGAGCCCATGATTATACCTGATGGTGGAGATGGGCTGCTAGTCAGTTGGGATTATTTAATGGCATTACCCAGGATGTGATACAGGTTCTATGCCTACGCCCAATGAGGGTTTGTGTCTGTAGAGGAATATCCATTTTCAGCTCCCAGTGAGCAAGGACCTGCCTGAGAAGGGGTGTCTGGGAATCCCTGTGTGTTCTGTAACACAGCAGTGCACACAGACACAGGACAGACACAGTTCTTGGAGCCTGGAAAAAGTACATAAGCATTAACTACCATTCCTGCAAAAAGTAAGAAGGACTTTCATCAAGAAAGGCAAGTGTCTGGAGCAGAGACAGTGGGTGACATAAAGAATTGAATGGGCAGGACTCAGAAACTTGGGCCATATGAGGAAAGTGACTACTCACTGAGAAACTACCCTTTTCTCACATTCCAGGCTGAATTTTTATTTGCTTTGTTCATCAGCTTCTTAGGAGGAGCCATTGGAAATTAATGCCAAAACTGTTTCACTACCATGTTCAGTTATCTATAACAGTCAAGCATACGTTCTGGGAAATTTCGTGTGTATTTTGCCTTCTGCATTTTGACTAGATATTCACAACTAATCATTCTGATGTTTCTGTAAAACCCCAAGTTAAAGAATTCTTCCCCATTTTCTTATGGGCAAACGTCTGGATTAGGTAGCCCCTGCCTGATTATTTCATTCAAGAATCTGTTACCTGGAGTTGGGAAAGCCAGCAGCAGCCTTTATAGAACATTCTGCTGATGGAGTTTAATCCAGGCATGTTATTGAGGTACCCACAAACTCTGTTTAGGTGGTCCTAAAAAGGATCTCTGACCTCGAAGCTGAGTAAGGTACAGATTTCAACAAATATCCTTGAGAATGTTTCCTGGCAAATGGAGAATCTGCCCTCTTATGCGCTTAAGAATGGCTCACTGAAGGAGACACATAATGATGTAGAAGACAGGTAATGTCTCTGCATCATCGTGGTCTATGACATCAAAGATTCTTTTTTTTTTCCGTTAAATTTTTATTTTGTCAATATACAATGTATATGATTATTACGGCCCATCACCGACACCTCCCTCCCGCCTCCCTCTATCCCCTCCCCCCCAAGAATGTCCTTTCCGTTTGATTGTTATAACAACTTCAAAAAGGTATAGTTGTTATATCTTCTTCCCCCCCCAGTTTTTTTTTTTGTG
>NW_007743049.1:4116-6531 GCF_000696425.1 Galeopterus variegatus
CAATGTATGAGAGTTCCTTTTTCTCCGCAACCTCGCCAGCATTTATCATTCAAAGTCTTTTTGATTTTAGCCATCCTCACTGTGGTGAGATGGTATCTCAGTGTAGTTTTGATTTGCACTTCCTGGATGCTGAGTGATGTTGAGCATTTTTTCATATGACTGTTGGCCATTTGTATATCTTCCTTAGGGAATTGCCTACTTAACTCTTTTGCCCATTTTTTGATTGGGTTGCTTGTTATTTTCTTGTAAGGTTGTTTAAGTTCCTTGTATATTCTTTTGCCCATTTTTTGATTGGGTTGCTTGTTATTTTCTTGTAAAGTTGTTTAAGTTCCTTGTATATTCTGGATATTAATCCTTTGTCGGATGTATAATTTGCAAATATTTTCTCCCACTCTGTTGGTTGTCTTTTAGCTCTGTTAATTGTTTCTTTTGCTGTGCAGAAGCTTTTTAGTTTGATATAATCCCATTTGTTTATTTTTCCTTTGGTTGCCCATGCTTTGGGGGTTGTATTCATGAAGTCTGTGCCCAGCCCTATTTGCTGAAGGGTTTCTCCTATGTTTTCTTTAATAAGTTTTATTGTTTCGGGGTGTATATTTAAATCCTTAATCCATTTTGAGTTGATTTTAGTACAAGGTGAGAGATATGGGTCTAGTTTCAATCTCCTGCAAATGGATAACCAGTTATCCCAGCACCCTTTGCTGAAGAGAGAGTCCCGACCCCAGTGAATAGACTTGATGCCTTTGTCGAAGATCAAATGGCAGTAAGTACGTGGGTTGATTTCTGGGTGCTCTATTCTATTCCATTGATCAGTGTCTCTGTTTTTATACCAGTACCATGCTGTTTTGGTTATTATAGCTTTGTAGTATAGTTTAAAGTCAGGTAGAGTAATACCTCCAGCTTTATTTTTTTTGCTCAGCGTTGCTTTGGCTATTCATGGTCTTTTGTTATTCCAGATAAATAACTGTATAGTTCTTTCCATTTCTGTGAGAAATGTCATAGGAATTTTGATGGGGATTGCATTAAATTTGTATATTACTTTGGGTAGTATAGTCATTTTCACTATATTGATTCTTCCAATCCAGGAGCATGGGATGTCTTTCCATCTTCTTGTATCCTCTCTAATTTCTCTCAGGAGTGGTTTATAGTTCTCATTATAGAGATTTTTCACATCCTTAGTTAGTTCAATTCCTAAGTATTTTATTTTTTTGGTGGCTATTGTAAATGGGCAAGCTTTCTTGATTTCTCTTTCTGCTTCTTCACTATTGGTGAATAGAAATGCTACTGATTTTTGTGTGTTGATTTTGTATCCTGCTACTGTGCTGAACTCATTTATCCCAGTGGGGTGTTCAGGTCCCCTGCTATTATGGTATTAGTGTCTATATCCTGCTTTAGGTCTAATAGTGTTTGTTTTATAAATCTGGGTGCTCCAACATTGTGTGCATACATATTTATGATTGTTATGTCTTCTTGATGTATCAGTCCTTTTATCATTATGTAGTGACCCTCAATGTCTCTTTTTATGGATTTTAGTTTAAAGTCTATTTTGTCTCACATGAGTATAGCTACTCCAGCTCGTTTTTCTTTTCTGTTTGCTTGGAAAATCTTTTTCCATCCTTTCACTCTTAATCTATGTGAGTCTTTATGGGTGAGGTGAGTCTCTTGTAGGCAGCATATAGTTGGGTCCATCTTTCTTATCCAGTCAGCCAATCTGTGTCTTTTGATTGGTGAATTTAAACCCTTGACATTAAGGGTTATTATTGAGAGGTGTTGCTTTATTCCCAGCATTTAACTATTTTTTTGATTTTCTTGAGTGATATTTGTTCCTTGCTTTCTGCTTTGCTATTTGTTTTCTGTGTTTGTTGGTTCCTGAGGTTGCCTCTAGTGATTATGATCGTTTGTTTTCTTTTCATGATAGTCATTTTTATTATAGTAGTGGATTTTTATTTTACTTGGATTGTTATGGCAGTGGTAATTATCTTCCAGGATCCAATCCCAGTACTCCCTTGAGAATTACTTGTAAGGGTGGTCGTGTGGTGATGAACTCCCGCAGTTTTTGTTTGTCTGAGAAATATACTATTTGCCCTTCATTTCGGAAGGACAGCCTTGCAGGGTAGAGTATTCTTGGCTGGCAATCTTTGTCTTTTAGTATTTTGAATATATCATCCCATTCCCTTCTAGCCTTTAGGGTTTGTGCTGAGAAGTCTGACATTAACCTGATTGGAGCCCCCTTATAGGTGATTTGATGCTTGTCGCTTGCAACTTTCAAGATTCTCTCTTTGTCCTTGAGTTTAGTCATTTTGACTATAATATGCCTTGGTGAATCCCTTTTTGGGTTGAATACGTTTGGCGATCATTGAGCTTCTTGGATCTGTAGATCTATGGTTTTTCTTATGTCTGGGAAGTTTTCTGCCACTA
>NW_007743049.1:6541-16530 GCF_000696425.1 Galeopterus variegatus
AAGGGTTATTATTGAGAGGTGTTGCTTTATTCCTAGCATTTAATTATTTTTTTTGATTTTCTTGAGTGATATTTGTTCCTTGCTTTCTGTTTTGCTATTTGTTTTCTGTGTTTGTTGGTTCCTTAGGTTGTAGATATTGTTTTTGTTTTTTTGTTTGTTTTCTTTTCATGATTGTCATTTTTATTATACTAGTGGGTTTTGATTTTACCTGGATTTTTATGGTGGTTGTAGTTATTTTTCAGGTACCAATCCCAGTACTCCCTTGAGAATTTCTTGTAGGGGTGGTCGTGTGGTGATGAACTCCCACAGTTTTTGTTTGTCTGAGAAATATACTATTTGCCCTTCATTTCGGAAGGACAGCCTTGCAGGGTAGAGTATTCTTGGCTGGCAATCTTTGTCTTTTAGTATTTTGAATATATCATCCCATTCCCTTCTAGCCTTTAGGGTTTGTGTTGAGAAGTCTGACGTTAACCTGATTGGAGCCCCCTTATAGGTGATTTGACGCTTCTCTCTTGCAGCTTTCAAGATTCTCTCTTTGTCCTTGAGTTTAGTCATTTTGACTATAATATGCCTTGGTGAAGCCCTTTTTGGGTTGAATACGTTTGGAGATCATTGAGCTTCTTGGATCTGTAGATCTGTGATTTTTCTTATGTCTGGGAAGTTTTCTGCCACTATTTTGCTGAATATGTTTTCAATACAATCACTTTTTTCCTCCCCTTCTGAAATACCCATGATTCAGATATTTGAGCGCTTAAGGTTGTCTAATATCTCTCTCTGATTTTCTTCGATAACTTTGATACTTTTTTCATTTTTTTTAAGGACATTGATTTCCTTGTTCACTTCCTCTCTCAGGTTTTGTATATTTTTCTTTATTTCTTCATGCTGTCTAGCTGAGTTTTCTTGTATCTCATTCACTTTCTTTATGATTATCACTCAAAATTCCTTGTCATTCATTTCGAGGGCTTCTTGTTCTATAGGATCTAGTGTTTGAGATTTATTAACTTTTGGTGGTGTACTTTCTTGGTTTTTTGCATTTCTGTTATCTTTTTTTGGATGTTTACTCATTTTGGCAGGGAGTTTCACTGTGGACATGTTTGACCCTCTGGCTAACTAAGGTGTGGCTGTGTTTGTCAATTTGGCTTGCCTACTCTGTGACTGATCACATGGCCCTTAGTGTTCTATATGTGTGTTTGCCTCAGGACTTGGGCCTTACCGAGAAATTTCCCCTCTGGTCAGCTCTGGGAGTTCTCCCTGATCCTTGAGTTCTGGCCCTGGCAGCTGGATCCTCTCCTGCTGGCCCGACAGGGTGTGTGAGATCTGTAAGTCTCCACCTCTCTATCCAGGTGTTTCCCCTCTCTGTGTGCACATGATGGGGCCTCCTGGAGGGTGCGTCTTTTTTCCTGAGACTCCTCCTCCTTTGCCGGACCCCTCCCCTCTGTGCACTCAGTACAGGGCTGGGGCATGTCTTCTGCAATCCTTGTCTCAGCCCCGCCTGGCCCTGAAGGGGTCTCAGGCCTCTGCCACGGACACTGTGGGCATTCCTGCGGCCCTGGTCAAAGTCCTCTCTGGGCCTCCCACCTTCCCCCCGGTATTGCGGTCCCCTGTGTGGTTGAGTTATCTCCCACACCAGGGCGCGAGTCCCCCGGGGGAGGATCCCACAGCACACAGTTCCTCTTTGAATCCCCCTGGCATGAGCCAGCTCAGCGCCCTCAGGCTGTCAGCTCTCCAGCAGGATCAAGCGGGCTTGGGGGCACCCTGGTCAACCCTCTCCCAACCAGAAATCAGTCTGGGGTTTTTCTGAACTGAAGGCCACAGAGATGGTATCTGCCTCCCGGAAGCAGGGAGTTTACCTGGGGCTGAAGCCCCAGGTATGGTGGAGTGACAGTCTGGCCGGGATCCTCTCCCCATGCCACCAGCCCTGCCAGAGATCCATGGGTGGAGTGGGATTGGTGGCTGGTCCACAGGCTCCAGGGGGCCCCGCGCTGAGGCACACAAGTGGCACGGCTCAGTGAGGAGATGCGCCAAGCGAAGATGGCTGGCTTGCCCGATCTGAGCCAGCGGGCTCCACCCTCCCCGGAGAAAATGGAGGCAGCGCTGATGAAGGTGCCTAGCCTGGTGTGGTAAGGGGGGGCCGGGTGGGCCTTTGCCCCCCAATCGGGGCTGGGCTGGGGGTCACTCACAAAGCTCCCAGAGCTGGGCCAGTCCTGCGCCTTCCTCTCCATCTCTGCATCGCCGCTGCCGTCTTTCCTGGCCTTTGTTGCATTGGGCTGCTCGGTCTCCTGGTGCAGTTGGGGCACTCTCAGGAATCTTCTTTTGCATCGGCCCTAAAACCTCGAGACTGTAGTTGCTTTTTTTTGTTGTAGATTAGTTGATCAGTGATTTATTTGTTTTTTGTTGCTCTTGGAAATGCAAATAGTACTCTGGCAGCACAGCGCACATTTCTCAGGCTTGCTCTGTCCTCTGGCACGCCCGCTCCAGACCCATCGCTATCTTGCTCCTTCAAAGATTCTTAAGATGTCATTCTAACCCTACATATGCCATTATTTGTTCATCAGATTTATAGAGCTTTAAGACATTTTAAAATTCTAATGCAGAGGCAATGAAAAACCCACAAAAATGCAATCAAGAATGCCAGCAATCCTTGAAGAAACCAAAGCCATATTATGGTGCAGCATGATTTCAAGGAATTAAGATTCTAAGAGCTGGTGGACCAAAGGGCATGGCCCTCCAGGTGTCTGGAGAAGTTACAGACAAATTCTTAATAAAACATGTAGTCAGTCTTCTTGAACAAGAAAGGATGAGGCACATGGGGGTGTTAGAATGCAGGAATCAGTGTTTACTGAATTACTAAATATCCCATTATATATATATATATTTTGGTGGCTGGCCTTTATGGGGATTTGAACTCATGACCTTGGTATTATAAGGTTGTGTTCTAACCAACAGAGCCAACTGGCCAGCCATCCCATTCAATTTTAATTTTTATATAGCCTAGGATATGCCTGGGAAGCTTGACAGCTGGGTTCTGTGGACTGGGGCATCTCCCTCCCAGATAAAGCAATGATTTCACTCTGCAAAGTCAATTACAGAACCTTCTTACTGGACCAATGGCTTCCCTAAAATGATACTTCAGAAATGACAAGGTAGTGAGACACAGGTCTGGAAGTTGTCGTTTCGAGCTACAGGAATCAGCAACTGTAGACATATCTGTCAAGACACCAACCGAACACAAAAAATGAGTACCAGCAAAAGTGTCAGGCAGCCCCCAAAGCAAAGGGAAGGTCACGACTTGGCAGTGAATTGAGTGAATTGCGGCTACCATTGCAAAACCACAAGTCACATCTGTGGCTGGTCTTGCATGGGCCCCTCTTGGGTGGCAAGAGAGTGAAAGGAACCAGTTAGACGTTGAGTCATAGCTGAGTGTTTCATCATCACTGTCTTTTCGCAGTTTTCTCTGTATAGAAGCCACCACCGATGTCCATGCTATCAAGGGAACATTGTAAAAAAGAAAGCCAGTGGCTAATTTATAAGGGTTAATTCTAAATAACTGAGATGCCATTAAAAGCAAAAATCAGAATCATACCACCTTTCAGTAATGGAATAAATACTTGACTAAACTGCTTAATAATGGCTTTTGCTTAATCTCACAGGATAATGCTGGAGGTGGTGTTCTAGGAATGGTTAATTCAGTGACAAAACAACGTCAGGGTTGGTGTCTCCAATACTCTGGGCTTTTCCCTCATGGTGATGAGATGGCGGCTGACATTTCACATATAACATTTTCAAACATCAGCATCAAAGACAAGGTGGAAGCAGGGAGAGTTTCTTCTTGATTATCTCTCTTTTATCGGGGAAGAAAATAGTTTTTTAGGAGCCCATCCTGCCTGTGCTGACATATTCTATGACTTCCGATCCCAGTAGGTGGGTTCAGGTCACCCCTATTTCTTAGCTTCAACAATGGCAGGGAAAAGAGGCTACTGACGTCTTTTAGTCTCTGTGTCAGATTCCCCAGTTTACTTTCCTTCAGAGCACTCACCACCTTTTGTAGGCAGAACAATGGCCCCAAAGCTGTCTACGTCCTAGCCCACGGATCTTGTGCATATGTTACCTGACATGGCAGAAGGGGCTTTGCAGATGTGAGTAAATTATGGATCTTGAGATGAGGAGATGAGCTTGGATTCACTGAGTGTTCCCAGTGTAATCACAAGAATACTGAAAAATGGGAGGCAGGAGTGTGGGAGTCAGATGAGGTGATGAAAGGAAAGCCGGGGTCCAGGTGACGGGGTCACCGCTATTTCTTAGCTTCAACAATGGCAGGGAAAAGAGGCCACTGACGTCTTTTAGTCTCTGTGTCAGATTCCCCAGTTTACTTTCCTTCAGAGCACTCACCACCTTTTGTAGGCAGAACAATGGCCCCAAAGCTGTCCACGTCCTAGCCCACGGATCTTGTGCATATGTTACCTGACATGGCAGAAGGGGCTTTGCAGATGTGAGTAAATTATGGATCTTGAGATGAGGAGATGAGCTTGGAATCACTGAGTGGTCCCAGTGTAATCACAAGAATACTGAAAAATGGGAGGCAGGAGTGTGGGAGTCAGATGAGGTGATGAAAGGAAAGCCGGGGTCCAGGTGACGTGACTGCTGGCTTAGAGAAAGGAAGGGGGACCACGGGCCAAGGAATGCTGGCAGCCTCCAGAGGCTGGAAAACGTAAGAAGATGGATCCGTCCCCAGGGCCTCCAGGAGGCACACAGTCCTGTCAGCTCCCTGACTTTACCCCAGTGAGATTGATTTTGGACTTTTGATGTCGAAAATTGTACAATAATAGATTGGTGTTGTTGTAAGCCACTAAGTCTATGGTAATTTGTTAAAGCAGCCATAGGAAACTAATGTACCAACATCTAATTATATAATTTAATTAATTTTGTCTATCATATGTATTCAACCGCTAGAATGTGGATACCAAGAGGGCAGAGAATCTTGGCTATCTTTTTCCCCCGCTGTGGCCCCAATGGTTTGGACCTGGCTTGGCATAAGGCAGATTCTCCATAAGTATTTAGGCAATGGAAGCCATGGTGGGAGGCCAGCTCAGCCGTCCACACACAGGGTTGAGCAGTCTACCCACACACCTCCTAGTTCATTTAACAGTGCGTCCACCTACACTGGGATCACATCGAAGTTTAAGATCTACTGCTTCTCAGTGTAAGCTGAATGCACTTAAGATCTTTATAATTATCGTCGGCTAAATAGGTAGGTCAAGTTCATCCTAAGATTTTCTTGTTTATATTTCAGACACGTATGAGGATTTAAGTAAAGCTGGTCTAACCTCTAAAATGAAGAGAGTTTTAAAATCTGTGGGCAATAGTAAGGCAGTAATACAGACAGGCTTTAATGGTGAGAAAATTTGGAATAATCTTATTTTAAAATACTTCTTTATCAGCTGTAACTGGGTCCATCTCCTTCAGAGAAGTTCAGCTGTGTGCATTTTTGATGACTCCATAAGGAGGGCACCCCCTTTTTCTGAAGCCCTGGTGAATCTAAACATTTCCTTTCAGGGGGCAGAGATTGTAAGTGTACAGGTAATTTGTTTTTCAGGAGCCATTCCTAGATGTTTTGTGAAGCCAGCTCTCTCTTGCCTTCAAATGAGAACCAAGAAAGCACAACCCACAGCTCCAAAGAACGAAACCTCGGGCCATTCCTTTGAAGAGCAATTTTCTTTGCCAGCCAGGACATCCCCGCCTTTGTTTCTGGTCTCTCTCTCTCTCTCCCTCAGTCTCTCTCTCATTGTTTGTTTTACTGGCTCTCCCCTGGAGTTTGGCAGGAGTTAGCCAAGAAACCTTGATTTAAATATAACTTTCATTTTTGTGGCGTACATCCCACTTCCAACTCATTGCTTCAGTATGTCGCCTTGCCTGAAATAATGCTATTCTTCTGTCATTTATTTTTTAATCCCACAGTATCGATCTTTAATAGCCTTCAAACAATGTTGCAATTTTTATTATTATGCACTGAACGTTGTGGGCTGTGTTGTTGTACAAACTGGTTTCCATCTATTTTCTCTTATTCTTCGCATAGTGTTTTCTGCTGGGGTAATCGGGCTGTTTTGCTTCATTGCACTGGGATGGACATTGGAAAGCCTTCATGTGATCCCTGTCTTCAGCAGCAAAGACATCCACAACACTGCCTAGCTGTGCCTGGTTTACCAGATGTCCTCAGGGGGAGGATTAACACAAAGTCTTTGGTTTAAAAGGCTTTGTTCTTGTTAGGGGCATCAGGACTGCATGGAGTAAGGCATGCACCGGAACAGTGTTGGACAATGGTAGTTCCCCATGCATAAAGAGAAGGGAGCTGTGTCTGGAACATGAGCTGGATTTCTGGATTTCTGCAGTCAGCTACTACTCCCAGCCCAGGGAAGTGCTGACTTAGTCCTCCACTCTGGCTGCACTGAGTAGGGACCTCTTGCATGGCCCCTGGCTTCATTTGCTTCATTTCTACAACATTGTCAGCTATCATGGGCATGCCAGTGAGATTGTTCATGAGTTTTGGAAGTTTATCCTGGACTATGGCCCCTAGAATAATTTTATTATCTTCATATTTCATTATGGAGAGATTCTGTGGAGAACTGGGCTCCAAGACAACTGAGATATCACTTCCATTTGGGATTTTAATTAGCTTAGATGTGATTTATGAGGATATACTAAAAAGTTCATCCATAAACAATGCTGCAATTGAACTTAACGAAGTGCCACATTAAAGCGGCAGTATCTAATGCCAAGTTGACATATCTGCTGCATTTCAGTTTTCATTATGTATTTTTAAAACTGATAACAAAAGAGCAAAACCAAAACAAAGAACCCCTCTAGACCATATCAGTCCCCACAGTTGCATAAATGACAAGCGAGACAAATGAATGTTATTGTTATATCCTCCCTTCAGATCAAGTAAAGCAAGAAGCAGGGATTATTTGGGGCTGAAATGAACTCTTGATTCCAAACACTGAGACTATGTTTGAATATTTAATGACTTCATTTTCTCTCTTACCATGTGTTATGGTTTGAGTTGTATCCCCTAAAAATTCATATGTCAAAGTCCTAACCACCCAGGACACAAGAATGTGATCTTGATTGGAGATAGGGTCTTTACAGAGGTAAACAAATCAAAGCGAGGTCATTAGGTGGGTCCTAATCCAATACAGCTGGTGTCCTTATAAAAAAAGGAAATTCAGACAAGGAGACACATGCATAGAGGGGAGGTGAAGTGAAGAGACAGAGTAAAGTGGTCATCTGCACCAAGTGCGCCATCTGCATGGCTCCCAGAAGGAGCCCCCTTAGCCTCCAGAACTGCGAGACAATACATTTCTATTGCTTATGTCACTCCACTTGTGGTACTTTGTTACAGCAGTGTTAGCAAACTAATACACTGTGGCCAATTCCGCCTTCTCCACTGCCGGCTGGCTAGACTGTGGATTATCTATGCTTTTTCCTCCCCTGGTCTGTGCTGTAACATTAAAAAAATAAAAATAAAAAGCTAACTAGTGGCTCTATTTGAAGGGAGGTAGACAGGCGAATGCTAACTGGATTAGCATTTAAAACAACATGCATTTATTATCTTCTTACTATCATTCATTACATATTCATTATTTCACCATTTCCACGGGTTGGGAATCTGGGTGCAGCTCAGCTGGGTCCTCTGGCTCAGGGTCTCTCACAGGCTGCAAAGTCTCAAGGCTCAACTAGAGGAGGATCTGCTTCTAAGTTCCTTTGTGTGCTAACGGCTAAATCTAGTTCCTTTTCTCCGGACTTCAGTTTTTGTTGTTGAAAATCAGCCATTAGCCTGTGACTCCCTTAAGGCCAATCTTTCTTTTTCTCTCTCTCTTTAAGGTTTTCTTTGGTGTGCTCAGATTTTATTGTGACTTGTTTAAGTGTGCATTTTTATTTATGAATTTTCCTTGGGATTCACCTGAACTCTTGAATTTGTAGATTAATGCTTTTCATACATTCTGAAAAATTATTTGCTGACCTATTTCCCCAGCCCTATTGTCTTTCTTCCCTTCTGCTGGGATTCTCAGTAAATGTTTTAGTTGATGTGGTCAACTGGCTCCAGCCTTTATGGCTCTAAACTTCTCTTTTGTCTTTTTCATCCCTTTTTTTGATGTGCTGCTTTCTGAAAAATATCCATCCTGTCATCTTGTTACCTAATTCTGTTTTCCACCATGTTTAATCAGTTGTTAAACTCAACTACTGAATTTTTAATTTCTACTACTTTATTTTCAATTTTTGTTTTGTTCTTTGCAAGTCTACTAGGTCACTTTTTACACTCGTCTGTTTTATTGCTTTAAACATAATAAGCAAGTTCATTTTAGATTTAGTATCTAATAATTTTAATATCTGAAGTTTTGCAAGTCTGTTTTTTCTGTCTCTGCTTTAATTCCCCCGTATAGTGCCTGGTTTCCTTTTATGCTTATTAATTTTCTGTAACTTGTGAAATGTCCTGTTTTTTTGGAAAATTATTTTGAGAATCATGAAGGCTTAAGAGGGAGATGTGTTCCACAGAGAGGAACTGAGCTTGTTCTCCCAGATACTTGTGGCCACATATTGCTGCATAAAATGCTTGTGATCTTTTTGTGCTAAGCATGAAAATCAAAAGTGACATTTGGAAATTTTTATGGTATTTGACATTGCTACAGCGTCAATGTGTTGTGTTTGTCTTTTTTCCATATAATTTTTTGAGCAATTCATTTTACCAAACTATTGCATTTTACCAAACTATTAGAGTTTATATGGATTGGAAATTAAATAGCCCAGCTCTTCACCACAGATAATTTTAGAGGTATTATTTTGAACCGAATTGATATCTTAACATTTTTGGACTTCCCGAGTGATTTAGGTGGTAAATCCACATGTGTATGAGTTTTTGTTACAATTTTTCAATAAATATTTTTTCATTGTTTTTCTCAGGGCCTAGGAAAGTGTCCTTGTAGCCCCTTCTTGGTGGAGATTTGGTGTGTTTATTTTGCTTCAAACTTGCGCTGAGGGTGTAGAACTTTGGAGTCCTGAATTCAAGGTAGAAGGGTCTGCTGTTAGATTTCCTGTGCTGGATAAGCCCTAGGCTTTGCCATCTACCTCCAGCACANATGGATTGGAAATTAAATAGCCCAGCTCTTCACCACAGATAATTTTAGAGGTATTATTTTGAACCGAATTGATATCTTAACATTTTTGGACTTCCCGAGTGATTTAGGTGGTAAATCCACATGTGTATGAGTTTTTGTTACAATTTTTCAATAAATATTTTTTCATTGTTTTTCTCAGGGCCTAGGAAAGTGTCCTTGTAGCCCCTTCTTGGTTGAGATTTGGTGTGTTTATTTTGCTTCAAACTTGCGCTGAGGGTGTAGAACTTTGGAGTCCTGAATTCAAGGTAGAAGGGTCTGCTGTTAGATTTTCTGTGCTGGATAAGCCCTAGGCTTTGCCATCTACCTCCAGCACACTATGGAGTGGGAATCCACAACTTAAATTCACCAGATTGACCAAACGCCTTTAGGGAAAGATGGCTTCAGTGTTCTACTATCCTTTCTTGATTCTTGGCTTCATTTTGATATTGGCCTGATAAATTCATATTATCTTGTCAGCCCTTTGATATTAAAATGCATGTGTCTATGTATATGTGTATGCACATTTATGTCCTTTTAACATATAAAGAAAGAGGCTTAGTGAGGATAAAGGACTCATTCAGGGTCACAGGTTACAGTGGCAGAGTGTCAATACCAAACTTGGTCTGCTGAGCCTATTTTTAATGTCCTTTCTATTGCATTTGTTAGAGTTGAACTTCCTGGATTCCCCTAAAAGGGTGACTCTCAGTGGTGCATCTTGTTTACCTGACATTTACTTCAACTATGGAAACACAATAAAATAATGTTAAAGCAATAACACATATTGCTAGAAGGTATGTGGAAAAATGATGATAATATGAACATTTATAGCCATTTGGATAT
>NW_007743049.1:16778-17455 GCF_000696425.1 Galeopterus variegatus
ATATTGCTAGAAGGTATGTGGAAAAATGATGATAATATGAACATTTATAGCCATTTGGATATGTATGGCCAACATGGCATATCATATGACCACTCAAAAGAATGAATTTAAGTAAAGTCATGTGTGGCTTAACAACAAGGAAATGTTCTGAGAAATGCATTGTTAGGTAATTTTATTGTTGTGTGAACATCGTAGAGTGTACTTACACAAACATAGATGGTGTAGCCTAATACACACATGGTCTATACATAGCCTTTATAATCTTATGGGACCACTGACATGTATGCGGTCCGTTGTTGACTGACACATTGTTATGTGGCACATGACTGGATATCAGTTGATGTATAAGGATTTTCACAATGTATTTTTGAGGGAGAAAGCAAGAGGCAGAAAGATGTCCCTAATATTCCAATTTTATAAAACCATGACAAAATTCTGTGTGTGTGCATGTGTGTCCATGTGTGTGTGTGTAATCAAGAGTGCAGAGCGATAGGAAAAAATGCATTGTAGATTGTTCTCACGCTTTTGCTGGGGGGGCTTGGTGGCAGGGTGGGTGATGAAGAGAAACAGCGTGGATGAAGGGTGGAAAGCATGCACACACAAGACTGCCAAAGCAGTGAGCTCATGTGTATGTGATAATCACATTGGGGTATTATGTAAAATTACATGTGCCCATG
>NW_007743049.1:19403-19917 GCF_000696425.1 Galeopterus variegatus
CACACACACACACACACACACACACACACACACACACACACACACACACACACACAATGCTTGCTCCTTTGGTTACAATACTGATGCCTTCAGAACCATTGCCTTACAATTTGGGGAACATTGACCTAGTCTAGCCCTCTTGATTCTGATGAGGCATGTTGGTGTCTGAAAGGTGAAGAGACTTGACCGAGTTCACACAGTAAGTTTGGAGTAGATTCAGATTAAGGAGTCGATGTCACATCATTTAAACCTGCACTGTACAGTTTGGTAGCCACGAGCCATGTGGAAGTATTAAGCACTTGGAAAAGGATAAGTCCAAGTTGAGATGTGACCTAAGTGGTAAAACACACACACAAATTTCAAAGACTTAGTACAAAAGAAATGTGAAATATCTCATCAATAATTTTTTATATTGATTACATGTTGAAATGATAATGGTTGAAGATGTTGAGTTAGTAAAATGTATTATTAAAATTACTTTCACCTGTTTCTTTTGACTTTTTAAATGTGGCTA
>NW_007743050.1:0-830 GCF_000696425.1 Galeopterus variegatus
ATCTTCTTAGTACCATTGAATTTTTCTTCTGAAAATGCTCTCTGCTTCTCTACCACATGGCTGGGCTGCAAATTTTCCAAATCTTCATGCTCTGCTTCCCTTTTAAATTCTGGCTTTATGTCATGCCTTTACCATCATAGCTCAGCATAGGCTGTTTCAAGTAGCCATGCAGCTTCCTTAATACTTTGCTGCTTAGAAATTTCTTCCACCAAATACTCTGGCTCACAATTCCTAAGTTCCAACTTCCACAAAGTCCTAGGGCATGGACACAATGCAGCTAAGTTCCTTGCCAGTTCACAGAAAGGGTGATCTTTGCCCCAATTTCCAATAAACAACTTCTTATTTCTATCTGCGATCTTCTTAGAACAGTCTTTACAGTCCATACTTCCATAAGCATTCCAGTCAGCACCATTTGACAAGTCTCTAAAACTTTCCAAACTTTGCTTGGTTTTCTTGTCTTCTAAACTTTCACCAGCATCTAGGCTTTTCCTAGCCTGTTCCTCCAAATTCCTCTAGCCTCTCCTTAACACCCAATTCCAAAGCCGTCTCCACGTTTTCAAGTATTTGTTATAACAATATCCCACTTCTCTGGTACCAGTTTTCTGTATTAGTCCATTTCTGTTGCTTATAACAAAATATATGGCTCTGGGTGATTTATAAAGAAAATAAAATTTATTGTTTACAGTTTCAGAGTCTAGGAAGTCGAAAGTCCACGGAACACAGCTGGTGAAGGCCTTAGTAGTGGCAACAATGACCCAGGGGTCTCACTTTGTGAGATGGTGGAAGCAGAGAGAGAGAGAGACAGACTCCCCTCTTCTTTTAAAGCCCTC
>NW_007743050.1:1766-3738 GCF_000696425.1 Galeopterus variegatus
AACACACACACACACAAATACACCTTAAACTTATTTCTGATATTATTCTTAGTCATTCTTTTACATATCCTATAAAATGACTATTATATTTTTAATAGTAAATAAAATAGTTTCCTATTAAAGCCAAAGAGATGAACGCCCTCTTTGCACACACAGGTTAATTTCATAATCAGAGTTGTCCTTAAAATTCATCAGGACTGGCAAAACTGTTATAGAAAATGCAAGAAATGTGTTTCTTTTCTGTACTTTGGAGTAAACTTAGCAATTACCTTCTGCTAAAGTACAAAAGCAATTATCTGCTTGCCCATGCAAACACAGATTGTTTAAGATTGTCCTTGTCTTGATGTTACAGGAAAAGCAAATTAATGGGCAATTCTGATATTGCTGAGCAAATTCAGGGTCCATCTCTGAGGATGCAGGCCAAGGCCTTTGTTATTAACATTTAGGATCTTCACTATTGTGGGGGTGTTTTGAGAAGCCTCTGGAAGCAGTTTTGCAAATTTCAAGCATAGCCGTGCTTAGTCAAATAGCTATTAGTTTCTGTTTGGAAGGAGTGAGTTGAACTTTTCACTCTTTTTGCCTCTTTTGGCTTCTCTTTTCTGTTTCCTGTGCTAGCTCTGGCTACCTCATTTGGGAGTTTTCTGACTAAGCTTTAGAAACAATATTCCTTAGAACAGCGATCACAAGATTTGAATTTTTTGAAAGAAAAGTCAGGAAGCAATCAAAATCAAAATGAAAAATAGTCATGTTTAGAGAACATTGATTTCTAAATATTACTGAAAGTTTACACTTTCTGCTTTTTCTCTGCCTCAAGGTAATTTGAGATAAAGGTCTTGAATTTCTGTTCTGAATTAAGGTTGGATAGGTAGGGCTTATAAGTCTGAAGAAATTATGCCAGACCCTTCTTTGCAATTCTACTTCTGAGTCTGCCTCCTCTGCTCCAAAGAACACATCCTCTGGCACCAGGCCGTTCTACACATACACATTCTTTGAAAGCATCCTGGGCCTGTTGGTCCTGTACTACACCTGTCATGTTTCCTCTTCTGGGTTTTAGACAGGGGAGAGTGTTGTGCTTGTAAACTGGCTCTCAGGGGGAAAAAAAAAAGGATCACTGATTTGTAGCCTTTGTGAATTTCCATGTATGTGTACTTCTACCATGGTCACTTTCAAGCTACCAACATGAAGTTATTGCATGTGGAGTCAGGAAGAGAGGTACATAATTGGCTCTCAGGAACTGGTAAGAGCTGGTTCCAGCATACCATATATGTCTGTTTTTACAGAAACTCTGGTTTCAGTCTTAGATATCTCTATGGCTTTTGCCCCTAATCCATTTGTCTCGGTCTTTAATTTTTATGAATTACATTTACAGTTGGACTGAATCATCTTTTTGGTTGGCTGTTTAGTTCCAAGCCAGGTTCTCTGAATAGTCTATGTAGTCATTGGGTCCCTCTGATTATGGACATTGCCTTTCCCTTTTGTCTGTTTATACCACATCAGCCATAGTCACTTTCTTGTTCCAAAGCACATGCCTACTTGCTAAGTTTCCACTTCCTGACCAAGGGAAGCCACCTATTTTCAGCTCACTTGCTGGACAGAGAGCAGATGGGTACTGATCTTCATGCATGATGAGACCTTTCTCTATTCACAGTATAATTTCCACTGATTCCTTTGATGATTGCATCCTGAGCTGAGGGGCAAGAGAGAGTAAGTAGTATCAGTGTAAGAGTAAGCAGGTCAGTGTTCTCCAGAGAAGCAACACCAACTAGATTGAGATAGATAGATAGATACATACATACATATATACATAGATTTATTATGAGAAATTGGCTCACATAATTCTGGAGGCAGAGATCTGCAGTCTGAAAGCCTGAGAACTAGGAGAGCTGATGGTATATGTTTCAGTTCCAGTCCAAAGATAGTAGAAGACTGATGTCCCAGCTCAAAGACAGTCAAGCAGAGATAGAGAATTCTC
>NW_007743050.1:4728-19914 GCF_000696425.1 Galeopterus variegatus
ACATGCCTATGATTTTATAGTATTAAAACTGCATTGCACATTAGGAAAATGTAACAGATGTCATATAGATGGATGTTTTACCTTTGCTACATTAGAGGAGTAGATCTGAGTGTTCCTGGGGAGAGAAGGGCCAGATTTTGACCCCACAAAGGAAGCTGTTTTCAAGCACACATAAGTTGGATGTGTTCAGATGTGCATGTATCATTTTATGTTGATTGTTTTCAGATGTGCCTTTACATTGATAAGTATCAGATGTGCCACACATAGCCTATCACTGGGTTATAAAGAGCCCAGTACAGCCCCAAGGAAAACCCATTAGGGCCTTCTCTGGTTCCATGGACATGTATATACCTCCAGCTGCTAACTGTCTTTTCTACTCCTTCATGCTGCACATTCCTACCTATATCCTTATTCCTGGGTTAGCCATTCATTTCCTTAGCATTGTGTTGAATGCATTTCAATTAAGTGGGTATTTATATGACTTCTAGACTTTCTGAGAGAGGATCAGGAAGACCTATTTGGTTTTTTACTGTCTAAGGCTGTCTTACTCCATTTCCATTTCTTATAACAAAATACTTTGAACTGGGTGATTTATAAAGAAAAGTGAAATTTATTGCTTATAGTTTCTGAGGCTGGAAAGTCCAAAGTCCATCTGGTGGTGGCAACAGCGATCAGGTGTCTCACATTGCAATATGGTGGAAGCAGAGAGCAAAAGAAAGACCAACTGTCCCCTTCTTTTAAAGCCCTCAAACCATGGTCCTGACCACCATTTTTAATACATTCACTACTGCATGGTCCTACAATCCAATCACCTCTTCAAGACTCCACCTTTCAATTACCATAATAGGATTTCCCATCTTTTTAATAGTCACAGTGGGGCTAAGTTTCTAATATATAAAATTGGGGGACACAATTCAAGCTCCAATGAGTTTTGGGGGGACATAATTAAATCCACTACAAAGGCCTTTTGGTAGTGAATAGACTGCTGGGCTTGCAGCTAACAACAACAACAATAAAACTGGGATCCCTCAGAGTTCCACTATTCCATTACCATGTGATCTCGTTCAATCCACTGAACTCTGAACCTTGGTTTTCTCAACAGAAAATGAGGAAGCTGGGCTTGGACTTGGACTCGGATAGCCAAGAACTTTCTTTTTGCATCTTCTAGTAGCAACTCTCACAACAGGGCTCTCAGGTAAAGATGAGACAGGGGTGGGAGTGGGTGGGATAAATGATTTTTGAGATGATACTTCCTGACAACAGTCTTCACAGCTAGGATTGCCATATTTAACAAAAAAATTATAGGATGCTCAGTTAAATTTAAATTTTAGATAAACAATGAACAATTTTTAGAATAAGTATGTCCCATGCAATATTTGGGACATATTCATACTAAAAATTATCTGTTTGTTATCTGAAATTAAAATTTAACTTGGTGTCCTATATTTTATCTGGAAACCCTAAGTAATTGTAGGTACCTATTCTCTCTCAGTTGGGATGGATGAGTACGGCATTTGGTAGAAAATAAAACATCAGTTCCTAAAGACAGAGGCTGAGTAGTTTGTTTGGTACCTATGCAGCATGGGGTGAAAAAGTGTCACTTTTTCTTTTTTTGCTCAGGTTGTAATACCACTTCTATGATAAAAAAAAAAAAAAATTGTGTGACATTTTAGTACTGACATAAGAAGTCACCAGGCTAATCCTTGAATAGACCTGAAAATGCTACATGGAGTTGTGGATAAGAAAGGCCAGTTGCCAGGAGAAGGAAAAGATGAAAGAGAAGACTATTAGGCTTTTTGCTCAAAGCAGAAAATGCTAAAATTGTGTTTGGCTTAGGAATTGAGTTGAATAACTTTTTCGTTTGTGTGTTAGAATGGAGAAAAAAACTGAAATAGAAGAATTTTAAAGGTTTGGCAGGTATTCAGTATCACATTTAATTAGGGTGCTGTTTCCAGTATTTTCTTAATCTTCAGTTGCTTGCCCAAAATGATGGTCATGCATCATTTAGTAGATAAAGTCTATTAACTGGATAACATGAGCCGTACTTTAGTGTATTGCGGCTGCCGACATTTCTATTGTCATCCCACGGGTTGTTGGGCCTCATTACTGGTGGCAAGCAAGAGGTGCACCAGCTCCTGACCTGCCTGGGTACAACGGTTTTAAGCCCCATTCAGGGTCCATATACACCTTGTCTGCATGTTTTAATTCTCTCATTTAAAAAGGAGATATCCATCTAAGGAGGACACAAATTTTTTCTTCCCTTACATATTTCCTTGGAAAAAGGGAATAAACAAACACTTGTATAACAAATATCTGTCTGTAGGATGACTTCATTTCATTTTTTTAAAGCTGTTTACTTAGCACTTAACTGTGGCCTAACCATGATGCAAGTGAGAGAAGGAAAAAAACAAGTTAAGAGAACATCATGATGCAGTATACATGCTAATTAGGGGATAAAGCATAGGGTACTGAGGGGTCACTGTGGAGAGTGACTAATCAATGGCAGGGGGTGTAGCAGAAAGGTTTCCTGCACGTGGTAACCTCTGCTTTAAGACTGAGGACATAGGAGGAGGGTTATACAGAGGAACAGGGCAGATTGAGTAGGTAGATTCGAGCATTCTAGACATAGGTATCAACATGTGCTAAGGTCTGAGAAGAAAGAGAACATGGCACCTGAAGGTGATTTCCAGGAGTTCAGTTAGTCTGGGATAGTAGGTGAAGGAGCTACCAGTGGCAAGGGATGAGATGCAGGGCTAAGCGGGGACCTCACTGTGATGGTCTTGAATGCCCCTGTGGTTGCAGCGTGCAGTATGGAAGAAGGACTCCATGGGAGGCAGGGAGCCAAGCTAGAAGCTGCAAGAGTGACCTAGGAGAGTGACGATGGTGACGTGAATTAGGCAAGCAGCAGTGGGCAAGGAGAGAAACTGACAGATTCAAGGTATACTGAGAAGGAAAAATAGTACAATATTGTGTTTAATGTAAAATGATACTAGAAAAATAATATTTATATGCATATTGCTCAATTTGTACATAGATGCATACATACATACCTGTTCCCAGCTTAAGAAACTGGTGGCATTTAGAATGTCATTTAAAGCCAGAGAAATTCACAGAGAACCAGAAGATAGATGGGTTTGCAATACGCCGGATGAGTACTGGTGAGTTATGCTTTGACAATGTGAATTTAAGGACTCAATTGTATATCTCAGTGGAAAAATCTTGTGAGCTGTTGTTTATATGGGTCTGAGGTTTAACAGAGAAGTCTAGGGTATTATTCTAAAGGTTATCAGCATATAGATAATACATGAGTCTTGGAAGTGGGTCAAACCATCCAGGGTTAAGGTTTAGCATAAGAAGAGAAGCAGACTAAGGGTGGAGTCCCTGGATACTTGCTTTAAAGGGAGAAAAAAAGCAGATTGATAAGAGACCAGGAATGAGCATGGGACACTGGGGGAGGAAAATCGGGAGAGTGTAATGTCATAGAAGATGCAAAGAGGGCAAATTTTACCAAAGGCAGACAGATAAAAAATATCACGTGGACTCAAGAGATCAAGAGTAGAATTAACAAGCATTTATAGGATTCAATAAAAGGAGATCATTGGTAGTTTGGCAAGGGCAGTTTTAGTAGCCTGGGAATGTATGGAGTGAGATGCAAGAAATTGAGAAATGTGTGGGAGGAGAGTAAGCTGAAGTAAACTGGTTTAGGAAAGGTCAAGAGTTTCTTTTACCATGGTTGAGACTTGGGTAGGGTAAGTACTAGTGGGAAGGAAACTGTAAGTGGAAGAGGGGGTGTTGAGGAGGCAGGCAGAACAGGGCCTGAGTGTGTGAGCAAGTTCTCTGAGGGCTGGGGGCCAGTACACAGGTGGGGCCAGCCCCACAGGGAGGAGGGATGGCCTGGCAATAAGGAGAGTCTAAAGGCTCTCTCTCTCTCTCTGAATAGGAGAGGTCTAGTGTTTAGAGTGACAGATGGGGAGATGGAGTAGGAGGTGTGAGAAGAGAGAGAACATTTGAAATTGCTGATCTGGGGCTGGGAGAGGGGCTGCCTAGGAGACAAAGAAGGTTTGCCAGGCAGTCGTGAGTGACCAGTGGATGTGGAAGCTCTGAAATGGAATTGGAATCGATCTGAGCAGTTGCGTGATTTTCTCCATCAGAGCTCAAAAGTGCTGATGAAGGTGCTAAGAAAGCAGGTGGTGAAATGGATGCAAGGCTGGGGTGCTCCAGGCAGTGTGACGAACAGCAAGGGACTCCTGGCCAGAGAGGCAGATACAAGGGAACTTGGAAAAGAGGAACTTCACCTCTTCAAATGAGGAATTGGAGACTGAAGGACATGGAGGATTGAGGATGGAGGGACATGAGAATTGAGAAGAGGAACTTCACATCTTAAACTAAGATGTCCACATAGGAATGGTGGGTTGCAAAGACAGGTGTTTGCCAACACATTCTTAAGAAATCTGTGAAACTGGAAATGAATTAATTCTAAGTTATGACAATTTATCATGCGTGAAACATTATAAGACTGTAGAAAAATAATGGAATATTACAAGAAAATGAAAATCGCCATATGTCAAAGGGAATTTATTGTATACAACATCTTTTAGGAGGATATAGATGTAACATTTTTATACCAAAGAGGCACATATCACAAGCAATAGGAAATGAATTTTTTTAAATTTATGCAAAATAACTATTGAAAGTCAGCAAACAAATTATAATCATTCATATGTAATTTGTAAGTTCTTTATCATTTACAGACTTTAGTTGTGAGCATAAATATTTATTACAACCTATGGAGCTGGACAAAAATAGGGTTACATATGGCACATGAAAAATAAATAACCGACATATTGACAATATTAAAATATGTAATATTAATAGCAATCCATCTCTGAAACAGTTTCACTAAAGTCTGATTTATGCATATTCCAGGTTAGAAACAAGTGATTTTGGACATAACACATTACGAGATAAATTGCTGGGTGCTCTAGAGTTTATATAAATACTACTATTAAATTTCTTGTCACATGAACTCTTAGTTGGAGTGTGTAATCATTCTTATTAAAATTTATTTTAAATGGTAATCAAAAAAATATTAAGGGATCTACAGTTGCTTAAATCTCAGAGAATAACAGGACGAGCCACTCAGTTTATAGTGGGCTGTTTTTTACCATTTCACTTAATTTTTTCTGCATATTGCAGAAAAAAAATGTTTTCATATATTTAGAATGTCTCTAGGACAAAAAAGTGAAAATACATCTTGCCAGTCATTCAGTGATGCAAATCTGGTGGAATTATATTTTAATTCAAATTGCTATTTAATACCACTTGAAATTCCATGTTTAAAAACGGGTATTGTTCATGTTGGGCAACTTTGTTTCGTAAATGCCATCATGATCCCAGTGTTGAACTCCATTAAGGTCCATTACAGCCCTACAAATAGAACCATATACCTCAAAATTATCTTTAAGCAGTTTAGAAAAATAAAATTGAAAGTAGATGTAGGGCATATGCTAATGACTGGTGCTGCAAAAACTGACTTTCCCCAAATATCTCCTATTCTGCTGTGATGTGTCTTTTGTTTTACATGATCCATAATCTGCATCATAGTAGCAAATTTTCTGGGGTATGCTAAAAGGATGGGGACATTGCCTTTTGGAGCGCACTGATAAAATGCTACCAGAAGAGAGGAGGATCTATGTTCTTCTTCTGTAAGCCTTCATTCTTATTTTTTTGTTCAGGGGTATATATATGCAGATATGTATACCTTCTCATTTTGGTTGAGTGTGAAAAAGAGAAGAGGTGATAGAAGGGGAGAGGGAATTTGTGTTTCTATTGTAGAGGCATGAGATATTGACAGACACATGTAAGAAATAATGAAGAAGGGAAAACATGAGATTTAATTTGGTATATTTTCCAATTTTGCCTAGAGCTAGCCCCTATCTTTTCATGTGTTAAGGAAAAATAATGTAAAATCTTGGTGACCAAACATGGCTTAAAATTTATGTAGGCTTTAGAATTTAGAGATGCAATATCTGTTTTGGTATACACAATAACCTGAACTACTGGTAAGGCCCTTGAAGTTCAAACTAACTGACTTACCTAGGTTTCATAGGGCTTTGAGCTTATATTTTCTCATCTTAGAACTTATGCCCTTTGTACTACATCACAATGTCCTCTAAAGAAATACGTTTCAGTAATCCAACTTTCGAAAAAATTACAAATGGTAACTTCATTTAATTCTCCATTCCCACTTTTATTTCTTCCTCTTTCAGCTCTCTGTATATGAGGCTTCTATGTCTTAGGGTTAATGCCATCTTATATAGGATAATGTTTTTGAAAGTGCTTTCCTTAAATTTAAAGTGGGGAGAGGAGTAAAAAGAGAGAAAAGAAGAGAGGGAAACTTTTCAGTGAAACACTTAGAAATGCATAAGAACACTTTTTCAGTTACACATAGGTTTTTAATTTTTATCTTAAATAAAAGTTTTCTAGGGTGTAAAGCCCATGTTTTATTCTTAGCTTTGCCACTGAGTCATTCTCTACTCTGAGACACCTCACTTAACACATTGTAACCTAGTAAGATTTTCCCTTCTTTAAAACTGGATAGTGTTTGGAAAGAGAAAACTTCAGTTTTCCTTGTGATGTTCCTCTGTTTTACTTTTTTTAAAAGTACTTGAGAGATCCTGGGTGTCCTGCTGTGACTTGTTCAGGCGTAATTTGTACAAGAAATAAGATTGGAAGGTTTCTAGATTTAGTGTGAGGATCTCTTCAAAAGCATCTTTAGAGCTGAAGTATGGCTAACCTATCATGTTCCTGTCTATTGCCATGTACTGGGTCACCCTACAGCAAGGTGATGTTCAGCCATCCACTGCCTGTGTCCCTGTGAGGCTGTCGCCTTGGCTTATGCAGCAAAGAGAACTTGGCTGCCAACCTTTTGAACCTGAACTTTGCTTCATAATTAAATTGTAGTTTTCATTTTTAAGATTCTTAAATAATTTAGAATCCACTAGGGCTATTTTCCTACTCATGTTCCTTGTCTTTTATGACTTGTTTTCCTTTCATATCTTTAGGGATGTCTGCACGCAGACAATTAGACATTCACAGTTGTAAAAGATGTGATGTAGACATTCACATCTCTGAGAGATCACAGAGGTTGGTCATTAAAACTAGTTCTCCTAAAGCTTCTTTTTAATTCCATATGAATTTTACAACAGTTATCCTTGACCTTATCATTATTGATTTTAATTTTTGATTTGGTTTTGATACAAATTTTGCATATATATGAATACTCAATAAAAAATTTTATCTTGTTGGAATAAAAAAAGACTTATTAATAGATTGGGTAGGTAAGACTTCAAATGGTTGTAGATTAAAAGTAGAATTAAAGATAATACTTTTGATTTTATTTCTGTAGAAGTCAATATTTCAGACAGTTATCTGAGTGACATCTATGTATGCTAGGTCCACTGTGAATGACATAAGTATTCTGGAAAACAAGTTCCTGCTTTAGGTACTAATAATCTAGCAAAAGAAGCATTACACTTATATTAAAAATTAGTGAAAGTTAAAAGCTATGTTCATATGAGAGCTGTCACAAAACAGTATGTGATTAATTGTCAAATGAGGGTTACAACTAATAAAGCATTACTCTGTTTGCTAGAAAAAAACAAGGTCTAGAGAGAAGAGATGAGAATTGAACTAGACCTTGAGGGATTATGAGAGTATTTATAAGGTAGCTAGAAATAGAGAAAGCCAAGCAGGCATGTGGAATAATCTGAATAAAGGCAAAAAAGTGATGAGGAATAGACCAGTGTAAGCAGAAAATGCTTCCTAGGAAGAAAAAGAAATGAAGTTGGTCAAGTAGGATGGATCCGGGAACCAGAGAAGTTAAAAATAAGGAGCTAAAGAAAACTTTATGGAAGAGAAATCATGTGATGAAAATAAACATCATTTATGGAGGAAAGATCATTTAAAATGTATATAGGATAAACTAGATAGAAGAGATTCATGGAAGGAAACCAGTTCCGAGGAAGTTGCAGTAATTATGTAAGGGAACAATGGTATGAACCAATGAGGGTGGGAATATATATTTATTGGTCCATATATTAAGAGAAAAGTACAATATAGCAATATTTCCTAAAGATATTCAATTGAATAAAATAATGATAAGGGCTCAAAGAAAGATATGTCTATAATAGTGGAAAGCAATTTGTTTAAATATCAAATTTACTTCCTTAAAAATTATTTACTTTTGTCATTGTGGTAGGCAGCTTATAAGATGGTCCCCAAGGATTCCTGCCTCCAAGCCCTTGTATAATCTTCCCTTGGGTGTGGGATGGACTTAATGACTCTCTTCTAAGGAATAGACTATGGCTAAAGTAATGGGATGTCACCTCCAAGATTCAGTTACAAAGAGATTGGGGTTTCCGTCTCATCCTCTCTTGCTCTCTTGCTGGTTTGCTCTGAGAGAAGCCAACTGTCATGTGGTGAAGAAACCCATGTGGCAAGAAGCTGATGAACTCTGGTCAACAGCCAAAAATGATCCCAATGAGTAAGCTAGGAAGGGTGCCCTTTCCAAGCCCAACCTTGAAATGACTGAAGCTCCAGTCAACACCCTGATTGCAGCCATGTGAGAGACCCTGACCCAGAGGCACCCAGCTAAGCCATGCCAGGATTCTTGACCCCCAAAGAAACTATGAGCTAGTAAATATTTGTTGTTTTAAGCCACTAGGTTTTAGACCAAGTTGTTACAAAGCAATGGATAACTAATACAACATTATAGAATTATATATTCTTCTATCTCTACCAGTACAGCTGACTGAATACTATGAAGGACCCTCCCACTATAATACAACAAAATTAAAGCTAAAATACACTTTTTAATATATTTAAATCACTGTAATCATGGAAAATAAAAGATAATTCCAAGTATGAAATAAACCAAAACCTGTAAATGGAAAGTTTACTTTTGGATAAACGATGACTCATTCTTGGGAATAGGAGACTAAGACTGGTTTTCAGTGCAAGGTAGTAGTAAGAAGAGATCCTTACTTAAATAGGGCTAAAGAGGTTTCAGCTCAACAGTGCTCCTGAAATGGATACCCTATTCAGGCTTTTAGGATCACCCTCCAAAATAATCAGATTTAAAACTATGAATTCACAATTAAAATAAAAATAAAAGCAATAACAAAAGGAAACATACAACCACAGGGGAAGTAACATAGAGATAAAGATTATCAAGAACTTTAGTTACTGGAATTATCCAATAAAGTGTGCAAGTTAAGCATTTATGGAATTTGTAAACAAAAAATAGGATGTAAAATGAGCAAATAATAAGTAATCATTAAAAACAACTATTTAAAAAGAGTGGAAAAGAATCTAAAAAATATAGTTATTGAAATTAAAACTATTATTATACAAACACATGGGATTTTTCCTCTCGAAACCTCAGAGTATATATGATGAAAGGTGAACAGCATTTTCTCTCCCTTTTCCCACCTAATTCCTAGAAGGAACAGCTTTATAGTGTCTCTCTCGATTCCCCACCATTATAGGTGAAGAATTCAGTTCCCTTGGTCTACACCTTCTGCTCCTCCTTCCCCCTGTCCTCGTATCTCTGGTAGTCAAGCTTTTGCTTTTAGTTCTCTTGGTTAAATTTAAAGATTCATGTAATAATATTAAGCGTATACTCCTCTGGTCTGTCAATGTTAGACAACATTGTTTGCAAATTCACAGCATAAGATCAGGAATTTAGTGTCTTTATATATTCCTTCCTCTTTCCTTGTCCCCTCCAATTCTCAATTACCGATTACCACATTATTTATATTTACCGTCAAGGGTATTATTATCTGCCATCTGTCCTATTACTATATTATTGGTCTTCCTTGCTGTGCTTATATAAGTGGTATCTAAAAATAGAAATAATGGTCAGCATATATAAAAACACAATTAAGTAAATATTCACTGCAAAACAAAAGTGAATTTCAACCTTTTAAAAGAAGATGGTGTGATCTTACCTCACGAAAGTGTGCTGCTCAAAAAGAAACACAGCTAACAGAAATGAAAGGTGGGGGGGAAGACCGTGGGAGGGAATATACAGTGCATTATACAACTGCATTTTATTTATTTGAACATGTGATTTTTGCTCTTAACATTTGGACATATCTGAGTGTGGGATGCATCTTATAATCACTGTTGGTCAGGCAGTGGTAATAATCTTGTAGCTGTTGCCTGCTCATGGGAAAAGTTGACCATAGCTGCTCATAATACCATCATTTCAATTGAGTGAGGTGCACTGTTGTTACTACATATGTTAATTGCCGTCTAAAATATCATCAGGAAGAGCACACGCTGATTCAGCAATAATTCAAGGAGTAATTTTATACATGGACAGGACACAGAGCAGTATGATATGTGCTAAAACGTATATATAAATAAATCTAGAAAAGTTATTACAATGAGTATAAAATAAAAATTCCACAAATAAGAAAGCATAATGCCACAGTTTAATTGGAAACATTTTTTTCTAAGCAGTTATGATAGTAGTACATCATCTGATTGATAGATTTTTGTAAAGCCAATGAAATGTGAATTTGAAATGTGTCTATGATAATCTGCTTTACCTTTTCAATAAGGTCTTTCAGCTTCCTCATTTTAGTATTCATTATAGGGAATTTGCTTTCTTCTTGATTTTTGTACAGAACACTCTAACAGCCTGATCTAGTTTTCTCTGCAGGCCTATAAGACAGAAGCAGCAGCTGTTCCTGCCTCCTGTCCCTGTATCTATTACCCCTTTCTAGAGTAACAGAAGTTTTGTCTGGACACATTTCCAACCTCCCTTGCAGCTAGGTATGACACATGACTAGGTTCTGCTCATAAGACATGGGCAGAAGTGATAGACAATTTCTGGCTTATGCATCTAAAATAAAATGAACTTTCCCTACTTCTCTTCCCTCACATTCTTCTCTCTTTCCCTCTTCTCTGAGGCTGGAGTGTTGATGTGGTAGGGAGCCATTGTTGGCAAGGTACTCAAGGTCAAGGAAACAGGAATTGCAAAATAAGATAAAAGAAAAAGCCCTAACATCACTAAGTCATCCTATAGCACTGGATCATCTATGCTTACTGATATATGAAGAAAAAAAATTTCATTTTGCTTAATTCATTGTATTTTAAAGGACAATGGGGTTGCTCTTTTAGTATGAAGTAGAGTCACAAAAGTTTGAAAGATTAGACTTAAAAGGACAGATGTAATATACTAAAGTTTAACTTCACCTTTTAAATAATTTTTCCTGGGGATAAAGTTATTGAAGATCAATACAAAAGTTACATTTTCTAGCAAATATTATTGACCTTTAATTTTTGATATTAGAAAAAAATTCCACAAAAATCATTATTTCACATGTGAGTTTAGAGATCCAAGGATCACAGGGCATGAGAGAAACAGGAAGGCACCTGAATTAGTCAAGGTACATGCAGTAGATCGTATTATAGATATACCCTGAAAGTTCAGAGACTTAATACAGTTCTAAGTTTTGCTCACCTCGCAATATAATGCATGCCAGTGAGGTAAGGACTCTTCACCTCTAAGTCCTCATCATCCAGAGTCAGGGGAAAAACAGTGAGGATCGCACGTAGAGAGTTTTAATGGAAGTGGTACTCACCATTTTCATTCGTGTTACTTCCATCAGAACTCAGAAACATGTGTCCAACTAGATAGAAAGAAATGACTTTAAGGAACCAAAATAAAGAATAAGTTACAAGCAATTTAATATAGGAAAGGAGTTACACAGGTGATAAAAGAGTTGAGAAGCCAAACAGGGGACAGGAAGGTACCTCAGAGATTAGCAACAGCAGCGAGCTGTTACCTCTTCCATTGGAGTAGCCGTGGGTATCAGAGCCTAGGGCAGGTTACGTATCGGAAGCTGAAATCATGGTGGGGCTGTTTGGTGGGAGCTAGAGCTATGCAGGGGATGTAACCACTGGTGTAAATGTTATCCTGGTCTTTCCCTTCTTCCCGCCCCGTAATATTCCTCCCCGCTCTCTCATTTGCCAAACTCAGCTTGAAGCCACTACCACAAACCTGGGAAAGTCAGGCTGCAGGGGTCAGTGCTTCTGCAAAAGGGAGCAGACACGTTACAGATGGTCTCCCTGGCCCAACCTCACTGCAAGGGAGACTAGAAAAGATAGTGTGTGTGCCCAGAGGAGAATACTGTAGTTGATGAGCTAGGAAAACCCACACAAAAGGGAGAGGCTGAGGGTTTCCAGTCAGCTGAAGAATCCTTATTAAAAGGTACCAAATCACTACTAATAAGCCAGTTTCTTAATATATGGGATTTGGTCTGCCAAAATCAGCCAGTTTGTCCCTTGCATTTTAAATGGATTTGACAGATTTTTAGTATACTTTTTAATAAGCTTAGTAATTTAGCAGAAAATACCAGGGCCTATTGAAAATAACAACAACAAAAGGCTTCCATTTGAGTTGAATTAATTGCATTAAGATTCTATTTGTTGTGAGTGAGGCAAGAGAATTCTAGAAGTATTAATTTCTCTAATCTTAAACTATTTCAGTATTTTACATTCTGGACACTAGAGCTAAAATATCTTTGGTTGCTTACTTCCAGATAACAAACAGGCTTCTCTTAACAGAAAACCCAAGAGGGGAAAGAACTCCATTTCCTGCCTGGATACTCATTGCAACAATTTTTTAATGTATGCAAATGGCAGATACATGAAGGAACTTCAAAAATTTCATGGAAAAATAGAATTAAAAGATGATGTGAATCTTTCCATGAGCTTTTTGAAGTACCCTCATTCTCTTCCTCTCACTACTGCTCTCTCTGATTCTACCACTCTCATTTGACTTTTCCACTTAATCTGCACAGACAGCCACCACATTCTTATCTAACAGTTATTGACCTCAGCAACTGATCTGCAACAAGAAATTGTTTCTAGTTGAGAAGACCAGAGGGCTACTATAATTCAGTAAACTGGTCACTGTAGAGAAGAGACATAAGAATCTGGATTTCAAAGGGGCAAATTAGCCTAGAGATGATTAACTGACCACACAAATAATAATTTTTGCTCTAAATGTTAACTTTTCTGTATTAGAAATAGACATTAACATTGTGAATTTGTCATGGGCCTATTAGAAGGCCTGTCTCTAAGGAAGAAATAGTGCTTAAGAATTAATCATTACAAATCAGAATTCTTTAAGTAATAAATGGGGATATCTATATTAACTTGATTTTAGATATTTGAAATAATCTCAAAATTATGGATTTTAGGAAACTTGCAGTTTTTTTCCAATTTGCTAGAAGTGAACAAATAAATACTTTTTGAAAATAATAATGCAGTACTGTGCACTTTCAGCCTATTTCACCAAATGAACTCAAAAAGACTAGCAAATAGTAATTCATTTGAACTCACATGGTATCTGTGTCATTTGAAGCTAGAAGATGCCATGATGGTTTTAATACTGCTCTACTGACTCTGATTTAAATCATAAATATTACTGTTTTCGTTTTATAGCTACAGAATTTGGATCAAGCAAGGTCACACTAATGGAAATTCGGAACCAGGATGGCAAATAGTTTCATCTTGTCATGATCACTTGTTGATTGGTGGTGGCTGTGACAGGTGCTGTAGAGAGAGCCATGCCCAGCTCTGTAGGATAGTGATTAAACTGATGTCCGATATAAACATGGCAAGGGAAGAGATTTGCTGTTCCTGTTTCAATACTCAAGATATCTGACTTTCTGTTCTAAATGGAAAATAGAACTAAGTTGGAGAAGATTTTCAGTGAGTAGCCCTATGAATATGGATAGTTTTCGAATTAGTCAAGTATTTTTTGAATATGAGAACAATAGAGTTCCTTCCAGTTTTCTGGCTGGTTACTATGGCTTTTCTTTCTTCCCTCACTGCTCCACAAATGACTCTAGTAGAGAAATGGATTATTTTCCAGCTATGAGGGAGTGCTCTTCAGACACAAGGATGCAAGTGTCTGTATATGCCTGATGTAAAGACTGTATTGGACTGCTACTTGGTGTGTTTTCTCCTTTTGTCTTTTAAGATGTGAGACAGAAATTAACAGAAATTGATGCTCAATGCAGAATTGTGTTTGCATGTTTTGCAAAGAGTCATTAAAAAATAAATATGGTAGAAAAGAGGAAGTGAACATAATGAAACAGTGAAAGTTAAAAATTTGCTGACAATTATGTGGTTTTCAAACCGTCTGAGAATTGGAAATATTTTTGACACCAGCTATTTTAGTGTAGGGTCTGCACTTCCTTATTTTAGTGTAAATATTCTTAATAAGCATTTAATGAACAAAAAAGCATGTCAGCCACTGGGGTGATAGAGCATTCACATATTCAGTTTGTGTGCTGAGCTTATTTTTAATTTCATTGTAGTGCAAGAGATGAGAGTATGAAGGCACTTGGGGTGTAACAGCAGAGAGTTCTAGAATATTTGAATTGCAAGCCTTTTATTCACTGATCAGGATCCTTTCTTTTTCTTCTACAAGGACTACTGTTTCCCATTAACAGTAACGATGGTCCTGTAGAAAATATTGATTTTCATTTATTTGTTTTTTTTCTTCTATTACTGTATAATTATTATATAATCAAATGCACACATCTTAACTGTTTGTTTCAATTATTTTTGACAGTCGGATTTGCCATGGTAAACATTCATTCAAACCAAGATATAGAATAGTTTCATCACCCACAGAAAGTTTCCACATGCCTTTTCCCAGCCAATTCCATCTCCCATCTTCTTTCCTCTGACCAGTTACATTCAAATTTCATTACCTACAGTTAGTTTTGACTTTCTGGCATTTTTTATAAATGCAAATATTTAATGCATACTCTTTTGTGTCTGGCTTCTTTTGCCCAATATAATGATTTTAAGAATCATCTGATTTTAACAAATCATGTTGTTATGTGAATCAGTAGCATATTATTTTTTTATTGCTGTGTAGTATTCCATTACATGAATATACCATGTTTGTTTATTCATTCTTCTGTTGATTGACTTTTGGATTACTTCAGCTTTTTGGGGGATTTTTTTTTTTTTTTTGGCTATTATAAAGAAGGTCATATAATCATTCTTGAAGAAATCTTTTGGAGCACCTATGTTTTTATTTATCTTCTGTAAATATTTAGAAAGAAATTTCTGATCATAGAGTATATATAT
>NW_007743051.1:0-8799 GCF_000696425.1 Galeopterus variegatus
GTATCTATCAATTGCCTTTTTTCATTCAGTTTGAGACCGTGCTGGTTCTTAGCATGATGAGGAATTTTCAGTTAATTACTGCTTATTTTTGTTTTACGTTATAAATCTTGGGATTTTACTTATACCTTCTCCTTTAGCTGACTTTTTCTCATACCACCTCAGCAACGGAAGAGAGTTGGTAGCCACCTCATTGCTGACAGGGGACAGAAGCCCAGGTTCTTCACTTGAACACTATGGACACCTGAGAAGAGAAGGTTTCCTCTTTATTGCTGGGTGGGATGGGAGTTCTGGCTCCTCATGCAGATTTCACTGGTACTGTTGCTGGGTAGCCTCGTGTCTCCTGGGTAATGATGAAAGTCCTAACTCTTTGGTGTCAGGGACCCTCTGACACCATTCCATTGGGGAGAAGTGTGGCCCTTATTACCAGCAGATGTGGGAGAAGTCTAGTCATTTCCCACGGTCTCTACTCACACTCGAATGTGTATGAGCGGATTAGCGACTAGCAGAAATAAAGGTCCTGACTGTCTATTCATCCTTCTCTGACACCACCCTAGTGCAATTTTGAAAAAACATATTACAGTCTCATAATGGTAGAAACCTAGGCTTCCCACTCAACCTTTGTTGTCCTAGGTATAGTGGGGTCGTAGCTTTTTTAGCAGTGCTTGGCTGGAGTTGAGAAGTTACTGTCTACAGATTTTCTGAGTTGCCAGGTTACCTCTTTTGGGGCCTTTTGCTAGAGGCCTCAGGCTTTTGCTGGCTGTGTGTGTGTGTGTGTGTGTGTGTGTGTGTGTGTGTGTGTGTGTGTGTGTGTGTGTCTATTGGTGTTTCTGGGTCACTGTTTTCTTCAGCTCCGAGTCTAGGATACATGAGACAAAAAGAAAATAGGGAATTTACAACTATGTCATTCTTTGGGTTCCAAGGTCTCTAGAAGGTCTGCCTTCTCTCTGCTTTCCAGAATCCTCTATTAGAGGATTGTTTTATATATAATGTCCAGACTTTTTAGTTGTATTTAGCAGTAGAAATAGAAAAACATGTATGTACTCAATTTTCCTAAAAGCAGAAGGTCTGGATTGAGTGTATTTTATAATTCTATTTTATTTCTAATATTGGCTTATTATTTATACCTATTTTTAAAATGCTTTTGTAGCTTACCATTGGGTTTACAATATAAATCTTCAAACAATCTCAATACATCTTCATATAATATTATACAATTTCATGTGTAGTATAAGGGCCTTATTAGCAGTTGACATTTATTTCCTCCATCTTTTTCTTGGCACCATTATTATTATGTTTTTTATATATTATAATATGTTTATTATTATTATAAAATATAATATATATTATTATTGTTACATAGGCTATAAATATATACATTGATACTTTTTGCTTTAGCCAATTGCCTTGTAGAACAATCAAAATATTTTCTAAAGTGTTGTATTTACCTTCAATATATCACTTTTAGAGGACTCTTCCATTTCACTGTGTAGATGAAAGTTTCTCTTTGCCATTATATTTCTTCTACTTCGATAACTTCCTTTAACATTTTTTCGAGAGCAGGGAATCTAACCATGGATTTTGTCCATTGTTGTTTGTCAGAGAGTAATTATGTCTCCTTTATATTTTGGAGATATTTTTGCTGCATATAGAATTTGGGCAGACATTTCCCCCCCATTTTTGCACTTGAAAGATATTACTATATTGCCTTCTGATTTGCGTAGTAATTTCTAGCAAAAAACCTGCTGTAATTTTTATCTTTTTTCTTCTCTTTGTAACCTATCTTTCATCTCTTACTACCTCAAGATTGTTTTATTTATAGTTAGTTTTCAAGAGTTATATTAGGATATATTTAGTGTGTGTGTGCGTGCGTGTGTGTGTGTGTTTTGAGTGGGGGGTTATGTTGTTTAGTCTTATCTGAGATTTTGGATTTATTTTTTGGTGACTTTTATTAATTTTAGTACATTATCTGCCCATATCTGTCTAAACATCTTTCACTTTTTCTCTGCCTCCCTTCTTCTGAAAATTTAATTACAAGTATGTTAGACCAAATGAAACTGTTTCCATATCTTGAAATCTCAATTCTATTTTTTAACTTATTTTTCTCTTTGTGATTTATTTCAGGATAATTATTGAACTAGAATGAGATTCACTGATACTTTTCTTAGCTGTCAAGTCTATGATGAGTTTACAGAAAACATCCTTTATCTCTGTTACTTTTTTAATTTCTATTATTTTTACTCTATTCTCTATTATAGTTTTTATAACTCTGCTAAAATCCTGCATCTGTTCATTCATATTATATACCTTTTCCACTAGAGCATTTAACATATTAATCATTATTCATGTTTCCTGTCTGATTATTCCAATATCAGTGTCATATTTGAATCTGACTCTGCTGATGATTTTGTATTAGGACAATATTTGGATTTTTTCTGTTCATTTGTTTGTTTCATATTTTTATATTACCTATTATTTAGTAAAAATAAATTATTATAAAATGTGCATGAGAATGCACATGTAATGGAAAATGGAATATAAGGATGTGGTGTGAAACACAAATTTCTTGTAATAGTTTCCTCTGAAGAGGAAGAGAGGTATCAAAACAATAGGTATGATGTGAAATAATTACACAGAGGTTAGGATGTACTCTACCAGGTTTGTAAGTACATTAAAATTTATTATTTTATTACAAATTGTTGTTTTCTTTTTAAGGTTTTTTTTTTCTTTCATTTTTTAAAATCCTGCCAAATAAATTTTTCATTACTATATTTATCATATTTTTCATTACACAATGTAATCGTTTTCTGTGGCCCTTTACCAACTACTCTATAACCATCCTTCCCTCTTCCCCTTTCCCTCCTATGGTAGCCTCAGTTCCATTCTCTCCTTCTAAAGGTCAATGAATCATTACTGTATCTTTATTTCTTTTTTGATTACTGTATCTTTATTTCTTTATTGTTGTTGTTGTTATTTTTTTTTTCTTTTTAGCTCTCACTTATGACTGAGAACATATGGTATTTCTATTTCTGTACCTGGCGTATTTCACTTAACATAATTTTCTCTGAGTTCATTCATGTTGCTGCGAGTGGCATAATTTCATTCCTTTTTATGGCAGAGTAGTATTTCATTGTGTATATACAACACATTTATCCAGTAGTCTGTCAAAGGACATTTATGTTTGTTCCAACTCTTAATTATTGTAAATAGGGCTGTAATAAACATGGGAGTGCGAGTATGCCTTCAATATGATGATATCCATTCATTTGGGTATATGCCCAGCAGTGGGATTGCTGGATCTTATGTGAGTTCTATCTGTAGTTGGTTGAGGAAACTCCATACCATTTTCCTAATGGCTATACCAATTCACAGTCCCACCAACAGTGTAGGAAGGTTCCCCTTTCTGCACATTCTTGCCAGCATTTGTTATTCTCTGTATTTTTGATACTAGCCAGTCTAACTGAGGTGAGATGATATCTCAAAGTGGTTTTGACTTGCATTTCCCTGACGCTGAGTGAGGTTGAGCATTTTTTGTGTGTCTGTTGGCCATTTGTACATCTTTTTGAGAATTGCTTAATCAGCTCTTTGTCTATTTTTTTAATTGGATTACATAATTCTTCACTGTTAACTTGTTTGAGTTCTTGTTTGAGGAACTTCCATACTGTTCTCCACAATGGCTGTACTAATTTACAGTCCCACCAACAGTGCAGAAGGGTTCTCCTTTCTCCACATCCTCACCAGCATTTGTTGTTCTCTGTCTTTTTTATAATAGCCAGTCTAACTGGGGTGAGGTGATATCTCAAAGCGGTTTTGATTTGCATTTCCCTGATGATTAGTGATGTTGGGCATTTTTTCATATACCTGTTGACCATTTATATGTCCTCCTTTGAGAAATGTCTGTCTATTCAGCTCCTTTGCCCATTTTTTAATTGGTTTATTAGGTTTTTTTTTTTTTTAACCATAAAGTTGTTTGAGCTCTTTGTATATTCTGGATGTTAATCCCTTGTTGGATGTGTAGTTTGCAAATATTTTCTACCATTCTGTAGGACTTCTTTACACTCTGCTGAATGTTTCCTTTCCTGTGCAGAAACTTTTAGTTTGATATAATCCCATTTGTTTATTTTTCCTTCTGTTGGCTGTGCTTTCAGGGTCTTATTCACAACGTCTTTGCCCAGTCCTACTTTTTGAAGTGCTACTCCTATGATTTATTTTAGTAGTTTTATAGTTTGGGGTCTTACATATGTCTTTAACCCACTTTTAGTTTATTTTGGTATATTGTGAGAAGTAAAGGTCTAGTTTCATTCTGTTAATAGATGTCCAGTGTTCCCACACCACTTACTAAAGACTCAGTCATTTCCCAATGTATGCTTCTGTTGTTCTTGTCAAATATCAGTTGGCTATATGTATATTGATTGATCTGGAGATTCTCTTTTCTGTTCCATTGGTCTGAATATCTATTTTTATGACAGTCACATGCTGTTTTGGTTACTGAAGCTTTGTAGTATACTTCAATGTCAGTAATGTTATTCCTGTAGCTTAATTTTATTTATTTATTTATTTATTTTTGCTCAGGATTGCTTTACCTATTTGTGGTCTTTTGTTGTTCCATATGAATGTTAGGATTTTTTTTTTTCTATTTCTGAGAAGAATGTCATTGGTATTTTGGTAGGGATTACATTGAATCTGTGGATTGCTTTGAGTAGTATGGACATTTTCACAATGTTAATTCTTCCAATCCAAGAACATGGAAAGTTTTGCCATCTTTTTGTGTCTTCTTTAATGTCTTTCAGCAGTGATCTGTAGTTCTTTTTGTAGAGATATTTCATCAGCTTGGTTAAATTCATTCTTAAGTTTTTGTTTGGTGACTATTTTAAGTGGCTTGCTTTCTTGATTCTTTTTTCTCATTAAAAAAAAAAGAAAAATTATTCAAGTATAAAAACACTACTGATTTTTCCATGTTGATTTTGTATCCTGCAACATTGCTGAAATCATTTATCAGCTCTAAGAGTTTTTTGATTAAGTCTAGGTTTTACTACATATAGGATCATATCATCAGCCGACAGGGACAGGAAAAATTTGACTCTATCTTTTCCAATCTAGATATCCTTTATTTCTTTCTCTTGATTGATTGCTTTAGCTAGTACTTCCAATACTATGTTAAATAGGAGTAGTGAGAGTGGGCATCCTTGTCTTCCTTCCATTCTTAAGGGAAAAGTGTTCAGCTTTTCCCCATTCAGGATGATATTGGTAGTGGGTTTATTATGTATGACTTTTATTAAAGTGTCATGATACTTTCCTTGCATACCTAATTTGCTGAGAGTTGTTATCATAAAGAGATGTGAAATTTTGTCAAATGATTTTCTTGTGTCTATTGAGATAATCACTTGGGTTTTGTCCTTGATTTTGTTGAAATGGTGTATCACATGTATTGACTAGTGTATGTTGAACCATCGTTGCATTTCCAGAAAGAATCTCACTTTGTCACAGTGTATAATTTTTTTAATGTGCTGCTGTATAGTATTTGCTAATAACTTATTGAGGACTTTTGCATCTGTGTTCATCAGAGATATCAGCCTGTCATTTTCTTGGTTTTTTGTATCTTAATCTAGTTTTTATAACAGGGCGATCCTGGCCTCACCGACTGGGTTTAAAAGAGTGGCTTATGTTTCAATTTTTTGTAATTGTTTGAAGAAAATTGGTATTAGTTCCTCTTTAAATATCTGGTAGAATTCCACAGTAAAGCCATCTGGTTCTGGGTTTTTCTTTATTTGGAAACTGTTGATTGCTGCTTCAATCACTATGCTTGTTATTAGTCTTTTCAGGTTTTCTATTTCTTCTTGGCTCAGTCTTGGTAGTTTGTACGTGTCCAGAAATGTATCCATTTCCTCCAGGTTTTCAAATGTGTTGGTATATAGTTGTTTATAATGGTATGTAATGATTCTTTGTATTTCTGTAGTATTGGTTGCAATGACTCCTTTTTCAGTTCTGATTTTTATTATTTGGATCTTCTGTCTTCTTTTTTCAGTTAGCCTAGATAATGGTTTGTCAATTTTGTTTATCTTCTCAAAAAAACAACTTTTTGTTTCATTGAACTTTTGTATCATTTTGGAGTCTTTATTTCATTTAGCTCTGCTCTGATCTTTTTTCTTTCCATCTACTAATTTTGGTATTGGATTATTCTTGTTTTTCGAGTTCTTTGAGGTGTAGCATCAGGTTGTTTATTTGAGATATTTCTATTCTGTTCATGTAAGCATTTATTGCAATAAACTTTCCTCTTAGTACTCCTTTTGCTGTAGCCCACAGGTTTGGATATGATCTGTCTTTATTTTCATTAATTTTAGGAAATTTTCTGACTTCCTGTTTAATTTCTTCTTGCACCTAGAGGTCATTCAGGAGACTGTGGTTTAATTTCCATGTATCTCTATAGTGTCTAGAGTTTTGCTTCTAGTTTTAAACCATTGTAGTCTGAAAAGATACTTGAGATAATTTTTATTTTTTAAAATTTGTTGACACTTGATTTGTGAACTAACATATGTTCAATCTTGGATAACGTTCCATTTGCTGGTGAGGAGAATGCATATTCTGTAGTTACTGGATGAAATGTTCTGAAGATATATGCCGAGTCCAGTTGATCTAAAATGTGGTTTAAATCCTGCGTTTCTCTGTTGATATTTTGCCTCGATGATCTGTCCAGTATTCATAGAATACTGCTCAGGTCACCCACTATTATTGTGTTGGCGTTTATCTCTTTCTTTAGGTCTAATAGTGTTTGCTTTATATATCTGGATGCTCCATTGTATTTATGACTGTTATATCTTCTTGCTGTGTAGATCCCCTTATCATATATGATTTCCTTCTTTGACTCTCTTTATGGCTTTTGTTTAAAGTCTGCTTTGTCTGATATAAGAATGGCTTCTTTTGCTCATTTCTATTTGTGTGAGATATCTTTTTCCATCCCTTTACTATTAGTCTGTGTGTCTTTACTGGTGAGGTGAGTCTCTTGAAGATAGCCTATAGTTGGGTCTAGCTTTTTAATAGTCAGTCTGTGTCTTTTAAGGGGGGAATTTATTTCATTTACATTTAGGGTTGTTATTGAAATGTATTGTCTTACTCCTGGCATTATATCAATTTTTATTCGGATTTTAAAATATCTTTTGTTCCTTTTATCCACTTTTATTGTTTGCCTCTGTTGTTTGTTGGTTATTTGAGGTATTAAGATTTAGTTTTTTTTCTCTTATTCATTCCCATTTTTGTTCTACTAGTGAGTTTTGTTCTTTCTTGTGCATTCATGGTAGTGATTATTATTTTTCAGATTCCAAATGCAGGACTCCCTTGAGGATTTCTTGTAGGACTGGTCCTGTTGTAGTAAATTCTTGCAGTTTTTGTTTGTCTGGAAATTACACTATTTCTCCTTCATTTCTGAAGGATAGTCTTGCTGGGTAAAGTATTCTTGGCTGGCAGTTTTCTTCTTTTAGTGTTTTGAACATATCCAATTTTCCTCTGGCTTGTAGAGTTTCTGTTGGGAAATCTGTTTGTCTGATGTGCAGTGGGGAGGGTGCTCTCTCATAGGTGATTTGACACTTTTTCTCTTGCTGCTTTTAGAATTCTGTTTATCTTTGAGCTTTGCCAAAGATAAACAATAATGTGTGTTGACAATAATGTGTGACAATAATGTGTGTTGTGGAGGATCTTTTTGGATTGACTCTGTTTGGAGATCTTCGATTCTCCTGGATCTGAAGGCCTGTGTCTTTCCCTATACCTGTGAAGTTTTCTGTCATTTCATTAAATAAATTTTTAATGCTTTTTTCTTCCTCCTCCCCTTCTGGAACACCCATGATTTGGATGTTTGTGAGTTTAAGGTTGTCTGCTAGCTCACTTAGATTTTCTTTATTTTTTAAAATTCTTTTTTCCTTTTTTTGTCCACCTGAGTTATTAAGAAAAGACTATCTTTGAGACAACAAATTCTTTCTTCTGCTGTTCTAACCTGCTGCTTCTGCTGTTGGTTGTGTTTTTCATTTTTTTTTTAATGAATCCTTCAGTTCTAGGAGTTCTGGTACATTCTTTTTAAAGGTATTAATCTCTTTGTAAATATTCTTCTTCAAAATCTGGATTTTTTTCTCAATTCATTATGTTNTTGCTTCTTACATTACTCTGGAGTGGGCTTTGAGGAGAGAGACTTTCTCTTATTTTCCAGTCCCCACTGGTGACTCTACTTTCATCAATGCAGTTAAGTGCATGATGTGCCACCCACGTGGTGGTTGTAGCTGCTGCTGTGATGAAAAGCTGCCCTTGTGGTGGCAGCGGCTATGGTGGAGTACCAATGCAGAAGTGGTGCTTTTGGAATGCTCCTGCTTTCTGTTGGGTGGAGGGGGTTGTCTGCAGCTGCTGTCTAGGACTCCAGGCATGCTCCTGCCTTTTCTTCCTTTCCTGTGTTGAAACAGCTGAGTAGAAGCCACTATAGGAAGCAATGTCAAGGTAGAAAAACCTGTACTTCATTAAAAAATTGCTGAAGACTCCAGGTGGACAAATTTGAGAGTTAAAAATACCAGTCATTATATATGGTTCAGAGGTACACATTTTTGTGAGTTTTAACTCCAGGAGCTCAAACAAGTTCTCACAGTAAATATCAGGGAAAAAAATCTCTCACACTTTTAATAGGGGGAGGGGAAAAGAACTGTGTTTCATAATTTTTGATTGAAAGAGATGTACCTTTTGTTAAGCAATAGAGACTGAGTTGTATCTTCTTTATTCTTAGAAATGAGCTTAACTCTTCTTTTTCTAGTCCTCTGTATGGGGAATTGA
>NW_007743051.1:9847-11124 GCF_000696425.1 Galeopterus variegatus
ATATACTAAATTGCTCTTGCTTGTTCCTTCATATTTGGTAGTGAAGAAAACCAGAATATTCTCCTCCCCCCCATACTCCTTTGCCATATTTGGAATGGCTATTCTAGGCACTATGGAACACAGAAATAGCACTAAGAGGCTGCCTTTTGAGGAGAAGATCTACATCTATAGAGAAAATCTACACTAGGGAGGTAAACAAATGGTGGATGTGAACAGGCTTTCTCTGAGCCCACTTATCTGCCTTATCCATATCTAGGAAAGATTAACTCACAGGAAAAAAAAATACAGACTAAAAGTTTGGCACTTTTAAAGTTCTGACAGAGAAACTTATACCACAGGCTGCCATCTGTTCTTTCTGAGGTCAGCTTTGAGATTACTAAGAATTTATCTGCATAACACAATAAACTGCTTGCCATACCTTTACTCCCCTCACCCTTCTATACCTTATGTCACCATCGCCCCCCACCCCAGAAGTCCCAAGCCTCTCTTCCTTTATACAATATAAACCTCAACCATCTGACCCCTCCTTTGCAATGCATATTTGCGGAACCATAGTGTTCATATGCCCGTTCATGAATTTATATGCATTTTTTTCTGCTAATATGTCTTTTGTCAGTTTGTTTTATAGACTCAAATTATCAAACCTTGAAAAGAGGAGGGAAAAAACACCCTTTGCCCCTACAGTAGCTTTGGGGGAATGAGTGGGACAAAGGAGGGGACTTTCTCTGTTGTTCTGGTTCAGCCTCAGTCTTAGGCAGGTGATGTGTTCCTAAGTCTCAGGGGTTGATCTTTCTCAGTGATCATGCACTTGTCCCCAGTGTGAGGGATCTTTATTGACCTGGCCCTAGAATGTGCTCCTTCACCAAGGAAAGAGGATGTTTTTGTTTCCTTTCCTCAGTATTGATTGTTTTCACCTGTACCCTCAGTGTGACAGGGTTACTGCTTTTCCTCTAGCTGCTTAAGACTTTTTTCCATGGGGAGGCAGGGAAAAAGTATCTGAACGAGATTTCATGCCTTCCCCTCAGCAGCTGCTGTTTCCTTAGCCATGAGAGATGCTCCTTCTGGTCTCTTCCGCTGCCCCCCAATATTTCTCATGGGTACCAAGTGTGGTCCGTGGAGAAGAGTCTGTGAGTTGGAGTAAATTTCTCTTATGTATGCAGTTTTCATAGTTTCTCTAACTTCCATGATAACTCACAATCAGCCTTCAGAAGTTAATTGCATTTACTAAAAATTCTTATTAACAGCTTGTTTGATAATGTGTGTTTTCCTTAGGAAAA
>NW_007743051.1:11280-12459 GCF_000696425.1 Galeopterus variegatus
TTAGGTAATTTGGTTTCCCTGTGAGTTCAGCTCTCTGATGTGTTCAAGAAGGTTGTTATTTGTGTAAATTATCCAGCTTTTTGTTGTTATAAGGGTGAAGGTGATAGTCTTTTCGGCTTTCCATGTCCTAAAACAAAGCTAAAGGTTACAGTGACATTTTAAGGTAACTTCTGCAAAGGTATTTGTAACTCTAAGATATAAAGATATACTATAGCAAAAATTTAAAATAACTAAATAACTAAATATGAGGATAAAAATAATTCATCCCTTAGTTTCTAGAATGTTATATGAAGTATAATGAATATAGAAGAGTATGCTTTATTTGATTTCAGAATAAACACATTAATCTCTCTGTANAGAGATACAATGCAAGTATTTATTCACATAATTTTACAAGTAAGTTGGTTTCATAAAAGAAGAACGAAATGAGTTACATTTCCAATAAACACTGCTGATCCCACATCTTAAATAATAGTGAGCATTACAATTTTTTACCCAAAATCAGCCTGCGCTTACCCTTAAACAATTTGTGCCCTCAGAGTTAGCTAGATATTATTATAAGAAAACAGAAAAGGAAAGAGTGGAGGAAAATTTCTGGAACCGAGCTTTGGCAGTCTTTGGAAGAGTAAGTTTCCTCCAAGTACAAGCTAAATTTCTGCAATTAAATAAAAAAAAATGTGTAAGTTATGTGCCAAGATAAAAGATGAAACTTGCCAAAATAATCTCTACTGGGACATTCATCTACAACTCTCCTTTATGAAATGCTTCCCTAAACTTCAGGGATTATTTTACTCATAGACGCAAATTTTAAAAAAAGAAAAAATCTTTGGTTTGCTCTTGTAGCCCCAGGTATCTCAGGACTTCTTAAAAGAGAAGCACTGTTTGTCTTCTAGCAACAGAGATACAATGCAAGTATTTATTCACATAATTTTACAAGTAAGTTGGTTTCATAAAAGAAAAACGAAATGAGTTACATTTCCAATAAACACTGCTGATCCCACATCTTAAATAATGGTGAGCATTACAATTTTTTACCCAAAATCAGCCTGCGCTTACCCTTAAACAATTTGTGCCCTCAGAGTTAGCTAGATATTATTATAAGAAAACAGAAAAGGAAAGAGTGGAGGAAAATTTCTGGAACCGTGACTTTCATTTAGCTTTAACTTTGACAGAAGCAGC
>NW_007743051.1:12469-15602 GCF_000696425.1 Galeopterus variegatus
TGTCTTTCTGGAGAACAGGGAAAGAGGCATCAAGGAGCTTTGGCAGTCTTTGGAAGAGTAATTTTTCTCTAAGTACAAATTTCTGCAATTAAATAAAAAAAAGTGTAAGTTATGTGCAGAGATAAAAGATGAAACTTGCCAAAATATTTTCTACTGGGACATTCATCTACAACTCTCCTTGATGAAATGCTTCCCCAAACTTCAGGGATTATTTTATTCATAGACACAAATTTCAAAAAAAAGAAGAAACTCTTTAGTTTGCTCTTGGAGTCCCAGGTATCTCAGGACTTCTTAAAACAGAAGCACTGTTGGTCTTCTAGCAACAGAGGTGCAATGCGAGCATTCAGTCACATATTTGTACAAGTAAGTTGGTTTCCTAAAAGAAGGATGAAATGAGTTACATTTCCAGTAAACAATACTAATCCCACACTTTAAATAATAGTGAGCCTTACAATGTTTTACCCAAAATCAGCCTGCGCTTACCCTTAAACAATTTGTGCCCTCAGAGTTAGCAAGATATTATTATAAGAAAACAGAAAAGGAAAGAGTGGAGGAAAATTTCTGGAACCATGACTTTCATTTAGCTTTAACTTTGACAGAAGCAGCTATTTTTATCTTGCTGATTTATTTATGAAACACGAGAAAGAAGCCTGGAGTGAAACATTTTTCTGAACTGGATATGAACATCAATAAAAACCAAAAAGGACACTTTAGTTAAAATAAGTACCTACCCAACTAGTATCCTGATTGTGAATCGTGGCTTTGGTAACTTACGTTGTTTGAAAGAGTTTTCTTTCTTGATTAGCTTTCATGCTCACCTCTTCTATAATACTTGGTCCCTGCTGAGAGGACCCTGAGAATAAAGGTGTTTTTGTGAAATTTTCAATTCTGTTCTGTGCCACTTAGAGGTCAAAGATTGTGTGAACCCCATGGAGCTTTCTTGATTCATATGCAACTTCTGGGCCTTTGAAATTTACCCAGTATGAAAGGAACAAGGTTTGTGGCTATTATTACAGGAAAATCCTAAAACAATTGTGAGATCTTGTAAAACCCATTGTATACAGCATATATCACAAATTCAACAGGAAGATCCTCATGTGACATCCATGACCCCTAGATATTGCTCTGTTCACAGTCCAAATGCATTAAAGAAAAATACATCTCTTATTTACATGGAGTTGCTGTCTGGTTCTTTGTATGGCTAAGCATTCTGAACTAGAACAGATTATTTTCTTATTTAGTAATGCACCTCAATGTGCTTCAAGATATGCAAATAATAGTCCTGTCTTGCTTGGATCTGGAGACAGATGATTGCTCTATTTAAGTTAAAAAGGATATGTCAGTATTTGACTAAAACCTGGGGCAAGAGGATAAAGGACATATAATAATATGGTGAGAGATTGGGCCTGGGTATAAAATATGTGAAGATGCCCGAGTTTCTTTTAGGAAGAAAGAGGTCTTATATTAAATTTAAGGTTTTCTTTATATTGTACTATTCTACAGTTGTACCACTTCTATGACCCCTAAACCTTCAATAATTATCTGCTATACAATATAATTTGCTGTAATATTCGATGTCCAATATAGGAGAATGAAGGAAAGAGAAACCAATTTAATGGAAGAATAGAGAACAATGGTGAGAGACACTAGATGCAGAAACTGAATAAATACACGGACATAAGGGGTTCTGCTTTATCCACTCTAGTATCACACAGAGTATCCATTTTCTGACAATAGTTAAGACCAGTGAGAAAGCAAAGAGCCATTAATAGCTGGACTCTGGGAGTTACAGCAAATTTACATGTCTACTAAAATATTTGACATCCAAATGGAAAGTAATAAAAGAGATAACAAGTACAGGATTAAAGGGGTCAAATAAAAATTTTGTTGGGAAAATAAAGCAGCAGGAGACATGAGCTCTGAACTGTTCATGCTTTCACTGTTTCACAACTGTGGTTGGTATCAGTGCTGCTCACCAATATTTCCAGTTGTCCTGTTTCAAGGAACAAAGGTAGATTGAAACGTCTGACCTTCTTGATGTTGATCATATTTTAATGACTTGATTTGGTTAACAAAATTTAAAAAGTGAAATGTGTCATAACCAGGTAGAAGTACTCTTTTCTCCATCTCCATGAGCTGGAAAGTGAATATTTATTATGGAGGTGTAACATATTCTTCATATGGAAGTCTTGTAGCCTGGAAAATTGCCTGGACCCTTAGCATGCTTTGTATAACAAGAAACTAATCTCTGTTTCTTTAAGCCACTAATATTCTTGGTTTGTTTATTACCACAGTAAAATCCTGATTAACACCATTATGTGCCCTTGTGTTGGAACTGTTTTTAGAGGTGTCTTAAAGCAGTTGTCTGATGCACTTAGCCTACCTCAGGCTTTAGAAGACTTTTTCTTGAACATTTGAAATACTTGCTTAAGGATTTTATTATTTTTAGACAGTATCACTTACATGTGCTTAGCCCAACAACCCAAACACCAAACCGTTAGCATCACCTAAGGCATAGATGAGTTCTTAAATCGATGGTGTCTCAATGCGAGTGTGTTGCAATTATTGTGAGGTATGTCTCAAGTGACTTATTACTAATAATTAATAATACATAAGGTCATGAATGAAAAAACATTTTCCAAATTAAAGTGCATTCACGTTTATCATATAAAAGAAATTTTACTTCTTGCATTGCAATACAGGGTGAAAGGTATGAAGATAAAGTTAGTTTAGAGTAAACCTGGATATACCCATTGGTCATATTACACATATAATCATCATCTCGTGTGTCTCATGATGAAAAACAAATCTTAAAATGTTCTGTCAGGACATCTAAGATGGCGATGGGTCTGGAGCGGCCGTGCCAGGAGACAGCGCGATCCTGAGAGCTGTGCGCTGTGATACCAGAGTATTAATTGCACTTCCAAGAGCAACAAAAGGCGAATAATTCTTTCAACAACGATCCTGCATTGACAAACAAGCGGCAGCAGGTTCGAGGTTTTGGGGCCGACACAGAGGAGGACTCCTGAGAGCACCCAAGCCCGGCTGCGGGAACGGGCGAGCGGCCCAGTCAACAAAGGCCAGGAAAGCCAGTGGAACCATCGCAGAAAAGGAGTGAGGCGCACCGGACCGG
>NW_007743051.1:16539-16909 GCF_000696425.1 Galeopterus variegatus
CGGGGCCTGTGGACCGGCCTACAATCCCACTCTCCCTGCGGATCTCAGACGGGGCTGGTAGGGTGGGGAGCCCCCGGCCAGCATCGGGGGGGCAGGGAAGAGGAGCCCACCCAGATCATCTCTCTGCCACACCCTGGGCGTCGGCCCCAGATAAAATCCCTCTTCCCGGGAAGCAGATTCCATCTCTGGGGACCTCAGATTGGAAGAGCCTCTAACTGACTTCTGGTGGGGAGAGGGGAGCCAGGAGACCCCTCGAGCTACATTGAAGGTGCTAGTGAGCCCTTCAAAAGGGCCGAGCCGTGCGGGGGGGAGTCAAAGAGGAATTGTGTGCTGAGGGACCCTCCCCCGAGGAGATCACTCCCGGCAGTCG
>NW_007743051.1:19432-19913 GCF_000696425.1 Galeopterus variegatus
TTCACATGCAACTTCTGGGCCTTTGAAATTTACTCAGTAAGAAAGGAACAAGGTTTGTGGCTACTATTACAGGAAAATCCTAAAACAATTGTGGGATCTTGTAAAACCCATTGTATACAGCATATATCACAAATTTAACAGGAAGATCCTCATGTGACATCCATGACCCCTAGAGATTGCTCTGTTCACAGTCCAAATGCATTAAAGAAAAATACATCTCTTATTTACATGGAGTAGCTGACTGGTTCTTTATATGGCTAAGTATTCCGAACTAGAACAGATTATTTTCTTACTTAGTAATGCACCTCAATGTGCTTCAAGATATGCAAATAATGGTCCTATCTTGCTTGGATCTAGAGACAGATGATTGCTCTATTTAAGTTAAAAAGGATATATCAGTATTTGACTAACACCTGGGGGAAGAGGATAAAGGACATATAATAATATGGTGAGAGATTGGGCCTGGGTATAAAATATGTGA
>NW_007743052.1:0-351 GCF_000696425.1 Galeopterus variegatus
AACTAAATTTCAGAAAGGACTATGTTATGAAAAATGCAGTAAAATTGCTCAATGCCAAAGTCTGCTATAAGAAAAGAACATTTCTAACAAAACTTCATGGTTCTAATACTTAAGGCTAAATTAGCCATTACAAACACACAAGCAGCTCTCCCAGATTTTGCTACCATCTCCTGACCAGTGCCAATGGTAAAAGGCAATCAGAAATAGCTTCTGAAACAACCAGATGTAAGCAATAATCCTACTTCATGAACTTTTAAATTAGACCTAGACTTTAACTGGGTAAAATAACCAAAGTACTTTGCTCCTGAAACAATCATGAGGATTTTCTTTTTTTCTGTGGATAATGGATGT
>NW_007743052.1:5836-6695 GCF_000696425.1 Galeopterus variegatus
TAGATGAAGAAATTGAGATAAAAATTAGAAAAAACTTGCAAACTCTCACTGTGTTTGTGTGTGGGGGGCGTATGTATACAGGGGATCTTCAAAAAGTTCATGGAAAGATTCAAATTATGTTTTAATTCTATTTTTCCACAAACTTTTTGAAGTACCCTCATATATATATATATATATATATATATTCATATCAGTCAAAGAACTCTTCTAGACACTGAGAACTGAAAGAAGTTTCTCCTGCTTTTTCAGGAAAGGTAAACTGCAGGTATAGTAGACCTTATTTTAAATTGTTCATTAGGAGTGCTATTTTTTTTTTTCCTTTTTGTCCTTTTTACTGACCGGTAACGGGATCGCATCCCTCGGTGTCGCGCCCATACTGGGGACCGGCAATGGGATCGCAACCCTTGGTGTTGTGCCCGCACCACGCTTAGCCTGTGAGCAGGAACCGGTCTCCACATGGGATCCGAACCCTCGGCGGGAGCACCGCCGCGCTCCTAAGCGGCACACTCTCCAGTGCGCCACCGGGCCGGCCCGGGAATGCTATTTAAGTGAATCACAGTTACATGATTGGAAAGAGAGAAAGCAGATTAAAAGTCAAGGAATCAAGACCTATAAGAGGATGAGTAAGCATGACAATGATAAACAATACAAGAACACCTTCTAAAAATGCACAGATACAAAGAGAAAGACGAATACAGATTTAGACAGATTTTCCTTTATATTTTGTCACCTTTATCCATGTACCTTCATAAAAGTGGATATATTAAAAGTATACTTTAATTTCTATATGTAAAACACATTTGGGCCGGCCCGGTGGCGCACTGGATAGTGCGCCGCTTGGGAAGCGCGGTGGCGCTCC
>NW_007743052.1:9174-9757 GCF_000696425.1 Galeopterus variegatus
ACGAATACAGATTTAGACAGATTTTCCTTTATATTTTGTCACCTTTATCCATGTACCTTCAAAAAAGTGGATATATTAAAAGTATACTTTAATTTCTATATGTAAAACACATCAAGAAAATAAATGTTAGCTAAATGAACTATACTTTTAACAAAATGTGTTGGACTACTGGATACACTGTATTTAACATAGCACTTACCTTCATTGACAGCATGGGGCTTAATAATGCAACAGGTACAAGTGGTAAATTTTGCAGTGTTTGCTGGCCCACAACCTCCACTTGAAGGAAAAAACAACTCCATTTCCTAAAGACCAAGAGAAATTACTTTGACATATGTGATCTTTCACCTTGAACTCATAGGATATTTCTGTGGGGGGGTAGGGAGGAGAAACTATGCAATTACTTTTAAAGTTTCATAACATAAATTCTTCTTTTCAAATTTTCAAAAAATGAATTTTGCAAAGACTCAGTTAACCCCGTTTCAAAATTTACAGTCAGAAGAACATATGAAGTACTAAAACGTCTAATATCAATAAATGTGACAGCTTTGTAAGTCTGAAAGAGATCTCATTTTCTAAAATT
>NW_007743052.1:10363-19281 GCF_000696425.1 Galeopterus variegatus
AGTTGACACTCCCTACACCCTGGAATGCTTTCATCACTTGGTTTTCTTCCTACCTCACTGGCTGCTCCTTCTCAGTCTCCTCTGATGGTTTTCTCCTACCTAGCTGACCTCTAAGTACTGGAGGGCTCCTGGGCTTAGTCTGTCTTCTATCTACTGTCACTCTCTTGGTGACTCCTCAAGTCCCATGTCTTTATATTTATTCATTTTTGGTTTTTGGAGGTTGGCCGGTACAAGGATCCAAACCCTTGACCTTGGTGATATAACACCGCTCTCTAACCAACTGAGCTAACCAGCCAGCCCATCAAGTCCCATGTCTTTAAATGTCACCTATTATGATGGTTCCCACATCTTTATCTCCAGTCCAACCTCCTCCCTAAACTCTACACCCAGAACTATGCAACTACCACTTAACAGACATCTCATATTTAAAATGTCCAAAACAATTCCTTCTTTCACAGTCTCTCCCAAATCTATTCTCTTTCACCCTGTTTTCCCTATCCTTCAAGTTGCACAAGCAAAGAAAAAAAAAGTGATCCTTGATACCTTTTCTTCTTTTCACATTCACCCACCTAATCAGGATGTAATCTATTCTTTGAAATATATCCAAAATCTAACCCCTCCACATCTATCACCCTGGTCCATGCCACCTCCAACTCTACCTTTGATGACAGCACTAACTTCCTAAATGATCTCCCATTTCAACTCTTCCCATAACATAACTACCTTCACCATGCTTGACTCTATTATTAACAGAGCAGTCAGAATGAAACTTGTAAAAACCTTAGATCTTGTCACTCCTCTATCCAGAACTCTCCATTGTCTCCTATCTCATTTGGAATGAATTTTAAAGTCCTAGATGTCCTGCCAGGTCTTATATGATCTGCCTGCTGACTGTACCTCTGATCTAATCTCCTGCTATTTCCACCATTTACATTTCTGTCCTGGCATCATTGGCCTTGCCTCCTCACTGTTCCTTGGACATAGCAAATATGTTCCCATCTCAGAATCTTTGCATGTATAATTCCCTTTCTTCCTGGAATGCTCTTTCCCCAGATATTTGCATGTTTTTTTTCTGCCACTTCCTTCAGATCTCTGCTCAAACCAGAGATTGCAAGGACTTCCTGAATATCTTGTATTTAACAGCATTCCACACCCCTCCTCAACACATGATAGTTTCTCCATCCTGGTCTTTTTCTATTCCCTTCCCCTGCTTTATTTTCTTCAGTGTACTTACCACCCAACAAGTTATATGCCTATTTATTTGTTTATTATCTGACACCCCCTATCAGAAGAGATGTAAGCTCCTTGTGAGTAGGGACTTTGTTTTGTTCACTAGTAGTTTCTCAATAAATATCTTGGAATGACTGAAATTCATAAACTTATAAATTATGCGTATGTTAAATAAAATAAATGTATCTACATTGTATGAATGAGAAAAATGAGAATCAGAAAACTTGAGTAACAAGCCCTTACAAGTTAGCAAGTAGCAAAGCCAGGATTCAAATCCAAGTTATTCTGGCTCCAAAGCACTGAATTTTTTCTATCATCTGTCTTTCCAAAGTGGAAAGCAATGCTAAATTGTTCTATCTCTAGTTTAACAAATTATTTAACCAATTACCTGACCAATAATTTTTGTCTCAACTTCCCTCTAATTTTTTTTCTTGCTTAGTTTTTAAAAATGGGAATGCCAGCTTTCCATTTATTATATGGAATAAATATTTATTTAAGACTTAGAGTATAACGGTTTTACTTGAATATATCTTAGTGAAAGTGAATAATTCTATTTTATGCCTTTGCTTTCTCTTTCTTCCTGTGCAGGTTGTCATACCTACCCCACCTATTAATCCAAGAGAACATTTGCAAGAACACTTTTACCAGGTCATTGTTATGGCAACTAATTCAAGTCTTCGCACAATAAATGTAAAGTCACACACAAAAAAGTCCATGTTCCTTTGAGATTTGCATTAAGCTCTTCTCCTTCCAAGGGTTCCTGCTATTACTTTTGGCCTTTTATATTTCCCTCATTTGTCTCACAGGAGAAGATGAATATTTGTAACTTTCCAAAAGATTAAAAAATCAGACTCAATTTGATAAGCTTTAAGTATATAATTTTTTACTATTTTTTAACAAATTATAAAATGTATAGTCACTCTGCTTCATAAATTTTCACTCTGATAAGATCCCATGGTAATCTCACTGAAGCATTTGACTAATCTACATTAGTATCTTTAATTGTAATAACATAAGTATTGCTAAGAGGTTACAAATTAAATGTTTCCCTAAAACTTTTTACTTGTACATACTAATTTTTAATAAATATCATTTTGGTAAATGCCCCAGATGAAAACAGCAAAAAACACAGTTAACTGTCTCTCCACATACTTTCCTAATATCAAATAACAAATCTGTTCCTAGAAATGATCTAAAACATTAAAAAATAAAATATGAAGCCACATGAATAATACACCACTATTTTTAAATGTGAAAAATAAAATTGAAACCTAACAAAACATACATTCCAAATGTTCCTTACTATTCCAAGGAAAGGGAATGATTAAATAAATCATGTTATATCCATGAAAGAGAATATTCTGCAACCATTAAAATTTACTGATATAATAACATGGTAACATGTAAAATGTTATGATATAATTAAATGGAACAAAATATCAAATTAAATTAAAACTACATAAAAGAATGTTTACTATATAAATTAATACATAAAGGAATGAGCTAGAAGGAATATGCTATAAATAGATAAACTATAACCATTGCTGGAAGGATTATTAATGACAAATTTTCATTACTATAATTTCCAAATTCTCTGGGTGGTATTTCCATTACATTCATATTGTAGAAGGCAGTAATGTTTAAAACAAGGTAGGTTACTACTTTCAGCATATACAGTGGAGAGTGGTAGCTAAGCACAGGGGTTCTGGAGCCAGATTGCCTGGGCTTAAGTTCTCATGTGGGCATGTCATTTAAAATTCTGTTATCAGTTTCTGCAACCGTACATTGAGGTGATAAAAATGAACACACAGCATATTGTAAAAATTAAATGAGATAATAAACTGCTTAGAATTGTGCCTGCAAAATAGTGAGCACTCAATAAATGTTAGGTTTGTTGTCACTTTTAATTCTAATACTTTTTTGACCCTGTAAACTAGCTCCTGGAGATATGACAATGAAATAGACAACCTCAAGGAATTCAGTCTACTAGCAGGATAGATATAAAAACAAGTACTTTTTAGACAAGGTAAGTTATATAGGTATGCAACAGGGATTAAGAAAGCAGAGGAAGGGTACCTCACTCAGTTCTCACTCAGAATCAAGAAACTGGTAATAGTTAAGTAGAGCTGGGTTTTGTTTACTTCTATGCAAATTCCACCACAATCAAGATAATAAACATATATGTCATCTCTCTTCCTCTTTGGTAATATCTTTCTTCTGGCACTCCCTGCCTTTCTTTTTCCCCTATAACCACTGCTTTGCTTTCTGTCATTATAATTTCTACAATTTTATATAAATAGAATTATACAGTACGTGCTCTTTTGTCTTGCTTTTTTCACCCAGCAAAATTATTTTGAGATTCATCCCCTGTAGCATACATCAATAATTTTGTTCCTTTTTATTGCCAAACAGTATTCTACGTATGGATATACCTTGGCTTATTTATCTATTCACCCACTGGACTTGAGTTGTTTCTAGTTCTTGGATATTACAAATAAAGCTGTTATGAGTATTCATCTGAAAGTCCTCCTTGTATTGACCTTTGCTTTCATTTCCCTTGGGTAAATACTTAGGAGTGGAATGACTCTACCATAGGGTAGATCTGTGTTTACCTTTTTAGGAAACTGCTGAACTGTTTTCCAAAGTGCTGTACCATTTTTAATTCCCACCAGCAGTATATGACGGTTCTAATTCCTCCTCTTCCTTGCCACTTGATATGGTCAGTCTTTTAAATTTTAGCCATTGTAATAGATATGTAGTGGTATCTCATTGTGGTTTTAGCATTTCCCTAATGTCTAATGATACTGTATACTTTTAATGTGTTTATTTACCATTCATATTCATAAATCTTTTTTGGTAAAGTTCCTGTTCAAATCTTCTGCCAATCTGTTAATTGGAATGTTGTTTTTTTTTTAATAAATGCAAAATCGGTATGAAGAGAGACAAATAAATAGAACAGAACAGAATAAGAAACAGACCCACACATATATAGTCAATACACTTTCAACAAAGGTTCAAAGACAATTAAGTGGAGAAAGAATAGTCTTCAACAAATAGTGCTGGAAAAATCAAAGATCCATATGCAAAACAACAAATTGTGGTTATACCTTGCACTATACATAAAAATTAACTCAAAATGGATCATAGAGCTAAACGCAAAACCTAAAACTATAAAATTTCCAAAAGAAAACAAAGGAGACAATTTTTGTGACATTGGGTGAGGCAACAGTTTCTTTGATGTGACACAAAAAGCACAATACATGAAAGAACAAATTGACAAATTGAACTTCATAAAAAGTAAAAACTTCTGCTCATCCAAAGATGCGATTACAGAGAATGAAAATGCAAACCACATGCTATGAAAAAATACTGGCAAATCACATAGTTGGATAAAGAATTTGCATCATAATATGTAAAGAATTCTGAGTTGAGTTTCAAAGGACAAATAAAAATTACCTGGGCAAAGGGAGAGAGGGCATTCCAAGGAAGAGGGGTAGAATGAGTAAAAGCAGCATCTTTGGTCCTCTTTACTTTTCTATCTTCACCCTCCGTTTGGAAATCTCAACTAGTCTCATGGCTTTAAATACCATCTATGTGCTGATAACTCCTATATTTATGTCTTTAGCCCAGACCTTGTTTCCAACCTCGCATATTCATTTTTTTTGTTCAAAACCTCTATTTAAAGAGCAAACATGCATGTTAAGTTTGCAAATGTTCAAAGTGTAACTTCTGACTTTCCATCCACACAGACTCCAGCCACAGCCTTTCCAATTTCAGTTTATGCAAATTCTATCCTTTTAGTTGCTCAGGCTAAGAACTTTGGAGTAATCCTCGATATCTCTTTTTCTCATATTCCACATTCGATATGGCAGGAAATCTTGTTCATTTGACTTTTAACCATTAAAATGTATTTCTAAATATATTTATATACTTCTCTCATTGCTACCATCTTGGTCCAAGCCATCATCTCCCTGAATTAATGCAACAGACTCTTGACTAGGCTCCCTGTTGCTACTCTTGCCCTCTACAGCCATTCTCAATGCAACAACCAGAATGATCCTTTTGAATGGCAAGTCAAACATGCTAGTCAAAATCCTGAAAAGGCTCTCAATTTTTCTCTAAGTAAAAAATACTACTAAAAATACTATGACCAACAAGACCGTATGATCTCTCCCCTGATTACTTCTGTGACTTCCCCTCCCTCCCTCATTTCCATCCAAGCACACTGCCCTCTTTGCAGTTAGTTGAATATTCCAGGCAGAAATATGCTATTCAAGGAATAGCAAGATGATCAGTATACCTGGAACACAGTGACTAAGGTAGAGGTTGGTTGGACATAAAGTTGTAAAGATAGATGGGGGCCAAATCAGGCAGAGCATTGTAGGCTACAATAAAGACTTTAGATTTTTTTCCACAAGAGATAGAAATTCACTGAAGGGTTCTCAACAGGTGAATGTTAACTGATTTGTTAAAAAGATCACTAGGTACAGTTAATTTTACTTAGGCAAGGTAAAATTTTCATAAATTGAGTGTAAAGGAAGAACAAAGAAGAAATAGGAGGCTATTGCGGTAGTCCTGGCAAAATACAACAGTGATTTACATCACAATGATCAGAGTCAGGGCCTATTTTGAAAGTAGAGATGAAAGGACTTGCTGATGGAGTTGTAAGAAAAAGAAAAAAATCAATTATTATAAAATTGTCTAATATTTATTCATTGCAAACATGAACATGACCAGATTAAGAACCATATTAATTTAGCTAGGAAACTGCTCACGATGTTAGCAATAAACTTACACTTTGTTAAATAACCTGAGTATAAGTCCAATTTTGGAGTAATACCTTATTTATATGGATTTAAAATAAGTAGTAATTGTAGGGAAACTTTTTCATAAACACTTGCTATATATAGGAAAATAAAAGAATCTTAAGCTTCAAAGCATAGTAATATGTCTGAATCAAAGAAATAAAATACCAAATGATCCCTTCTTTCTGAATATCTACTATCCATAAACTGGTATTCTTACATTAATTCAGCAATTCAAACATTTATGAGCCTTAGTAATTTAAGTCTTTAGAAAAGAAGTGTTATGATAAGTGTTTTAATTGGAGAAAATTTATTTAACCATGACCAGGTTACCAGTTCATAAAGGAAACATATCACTAAAACACAGTTTGATCCAAGGCAAAAAGTCAAAGGTCTTCTCTACTAGTAGGTCAGTTGTATAAATCACCCTATGTTACCAGTGGCTGAAATGGTCTACTTTGACATAAAACATTTAACAAAACTAAAACAGAATTAAAATATTTTAAAAACACCTTACTTTGGCAGCAGAAGCAAATGAATCAGGACCATGAGCTGCATTTCTTATGCCATCTGTTCCAAAGAGAGCTCTAATGCTTCCAGAGGCATCTGTACGTGCCACCCCAGAGTTTGCAGGTCCAAGGAGTCTTTTCCACTCACATATAGCATCATCTCTTAAAATCTCCATGGCAATAATAGGACCACTTGTAATAAACTGGATCAGCTCACTATAAAACATTTAAAAGACTGATTTACATCTTTTTCTATCAACCTCTCAACATCAAGGATATATTGGCATCTCTCTAAACACGGATATGTTTGAATATTGCAACATGGACATGAATATTATGATCTCAGAACTATTGTGCATGGTGAACTTTACATGGACAGAATAAAATTTTCATATATCAAGTGTCTTGTAGTGCCCTAATTCACCACAAATTACTAGTAATGTCAAATCAACCACTCTCAGCAGAAAAATCACTATTTTGCTATTTCATTGACTTCAAATGCATATTGGTGATCCATGCTTTTCCTATTGCTCTGAAAGATAACAGAAAAATTTTCCTTTTTATTTTCATGTGGTTTGCCATTGCAGTCAATTACAATTTTGTAATATAGAAAGTGATGAGACCGGTGTCTTATAACATATTTTCAGTAAGAATTTATTTAATTTTTTTTGTGTAGAACTATTATAATTCAAAGACTGACACAGAACTCTTAATAAATAAAGATGAGTTGGTTTAGTGATAAAGAAAAAGGAAATCAACAGACATTCAAGAAATATCCTTTTATGGATGTAAAAGCTACTCTGGGTTATTCCTATCTTAAATTATTAAAGCGTTCATATAGGTTCTTGATTAAAAATCTAACACTGAATCATTGTACTCCAAGGCATGAGAGAAATGATACCTCATTTTATTTTTCCATTACTACATTTGTACAAGGCAGCAATGACAAGTTTAACTATGAAATAAGTGACACCATCCCCCCTACTGTGTTAAGCAGAGACAAAGTACTTTTTAAAACTAAGCCTGTGTTTCTCTCTTATCTAAAGCAGACAGAGGACAGGACCCTCCTGAAGAAAGAAGCATGGTGTGACAAGCCCTTTTGTGCCTATTAACTTACCACTGTTTTACACACTTCCTACCCTCATGCAGCATGTTACATGAGCTAACTCCCTTCAATACTTCCTTTTTAAACAAACTCCAATATATTTTGGTGAATATTTTTAAGAAATAACATATACAAAGAAGCATTCACATTCTCTACCCTAAGAGGCCCACAGGACCTCCTCATACATATTTTGCTAGAACTTAGCTGCCAAAAAAGAAAACAAAACAAAAACCAACCATTAAATCTAAGGAACCCAATCAAGGGAGCAAATCCATGTTTATCCATTCAATAAGCATTTAATGATTACCTACTATATGTCAGAATCTATGTTATAAAACAAGACCCCTCCCATTCAAGAAACTTATAATCTAAGTTCCTCAGAATTCTCAAAACACAGAGTAGAAGCAGCCTACATTAGTGTGGCAGGTAATAATATGGGATGTGTCTGATGATAAAATACTGCTTTATGAAATGATTTCCAGTTACTGTAGCTAGTCTTCTGTTATATCTTTCCCAGCACCAGACAACTAGTTAATTCACCCATTTAATAAAATTTACCACTAGAGATTACACATAAGACATTAAACGAGGAGTTGTAATTCAATCCTACAAACATATACAAAGACTGTAACAAAGAATAATTTCTATCAATTTCTAAGAAAATTTTTTATGCCTATTCTAACAAGGCTTAGGAATATTTTGTAATGCTTGATTTAAAATAATCTATAACATAATAATTTTTCTTATATAAAGCTTTAAAAAAACCCACTAGTTTGTACGGATACCAAATGGCATATTTATTGTAGCAGTTTGGCTAATACAACATTCTTCCTTATTAGAAATGTAAACACATTCCTTTGTCTATAATATGAGTATACATAATACTCACTCATATTTAATTACATCCCAAATATTTACAGTTTCTAACATATGCTATTTGCTATATTCCAAGAAATAAAATATATATCAAACTATTTAGTTGAAATATAAGGGTTCTCTGAACATCATTTTATGTATACATGACTACCTAAATAAGAGAGCTTAGAAGCACAATGAAAATATTCAACACAAAATATAATTATCATTCTATTTGTAATCCACTGAAATCTAAAAAGAAAGCTATTCTCCTTGTAATTTGAAGAAATCATCTTATCTGCTTCTGATTCAAGTTTAAGATTCTTAATGATGAGATATAAGAATTCTTACCAGGGCCGGCCCGGTGGTGCACTGCTACAGTGCGCCGCTTGGGAAGCGCGGCGGCGCTCCCAC
>NW_007743052.1:20432-23513 GCF_000696425.1 Galeopterus variegatus
CCACGGCGGGAGCGCCACTGCACTCCCAAGCGCCGCACTCTCCCGAGTGCGCCACAGGGCCGGCCCGAGAAAACAATTCTTAGAAAAGAATATTGTGCAGTTGCAAGACGTTGCTATGGTCCTTTTGACAGATTAATTTCAAATTTTTGAATTGTAAAAATATAACTCTGTAGTTTTCCAGGATATTCTCCATTATAGACTACTAGCCCTCAAATGAAGCACCTACTTGAAAAAGGGCCTTGATTGGTGGTCTACATGAAAATCTGCTGCTTCTTTCCTATAAAATAATCAAAATGACAACAGTTGAGAAATATCAAAGAAAATAATTACTTTAGCTTACATTAATAAAATAAAATAAAGATAAAATCCTCTAAATTTATATTTATTTGATCCACATGTGAATTAATTCTTAACTTTTCATCAAATATTCTGTCGAATCCCCCCTTTTAATTTTTTTGCAAGTATGAGTCATATCTATGTTAAGATATAAAGTTAAAATGAATATAAAAGGCAATATTTAGTTTCCTATCATGTTATATTCCATTTATCTTCCTTTTCACCAGCATCTTTAACATTCTAGAAACAAAGATGAACATTTGACCAATAAAAGTATTTGCTCTTTAAAGTCCAAATAAGTTACATCAAAAATGCAAATTACCTTCTAATTCAAAAAGTGTCACTTTCTTCTACAGGTTTTAAATTTGATTGTTTAGGCTAGAATTTAAATTTAGTAGTTATAATTTTCTTTTTTAGCTAGATCTCTCCAAANAAAAAAGAATCTGGAGATATTAAGATTCAGAATTTACTAACGGGAATAGGATTTACTTTTTAAATTTATATTCCCACTAAAGAATATCTATAGAGACAATAAAAGAATAATGTACTTTAAACTGATTAGCTGAAGTCTAAGGAACTTTTTTTAGAAATCAAATCAGATATGTTTCTTAAAGTTGTGTAGTTGTCTTAAAGGCTTTAAACTGAGTTCACAGCAGGTGACAGTATACATCAATATCAACTACCTTTAAAAACAACAAAAACATTTAAGTGTTCCCTGGCAAAGGATCAACCTTTGGGGCTTGAAAATTAATTTGGCATGCAATGTTTTTAAGACCTTATCAGCCTGTTACAAAATGAATTCACATAACAAGTTATATCAGGGCATACTCTTACTATAACCAAAGGTACTGAAATATTCCCTTTGGCTATGAAAAGATTATGAAAGTATGCTATGCAAGTTCAGAGAATAAAATTCATCCCGAAACATGGGAGGGAAAGAAAACCCACATTTTTCTAGAGCCTATTATATGCCATGATTAAACTATTTTATTTAATTCCTCACAACAATATATTGAAATAGGTATGCTCTCCTTCATTTTACATATGAAAAGAATGAAGTTCATCATAGTTACATAACTTGTCCAGGTTGAAGAGCTATTAAGGGCAAGACAAGGGGATTTGAACCCAGATCTCTCTGATTGCAAATCTGATTGTTTATGCTCTTTCTACTATCAACTGCAGAAAAAAAAATTCTAAAGAATAAAGAAAAAAAATTCACCAAAATGAGATATGTATACACTGTATAGCCACCTAAAATGGGGTAAAACTGAATGTCTGAAAAACTCACATGGGGAGTAAATTAGAAGAGCTAGCAGAAGAGTACTAAAATGACCAATTCTAAACTTTTCAACACACACAAAAATGAAATACTAGAAATGAGAAAAAAAAAAAAAAAAAACCATAATCAAAATATCAATGAAAAGAGAAATCTTAATATATTACTAAAAGTATTTCACTGTTTTCTTCTAACATGTCACTGATTCCATAGTTATCTCCATTCAAAATCTAAAACTGAAACCAGGATGAGAGTTCATGAATTTTTTTCCATCATTCTTATCTAATTTCTCCTTTAAAAAGTTTAGAAGGAGATAGATATTAACAAGTACGTGATTAGCTAGAGAAGTTTTGTCATTGTTTTGTTATGTTTTGTTGTTTTGTGTGAAGAAACTCTCCATTCTTCCACAAGGATCTATCCATTAATTCTTTCAGGAAATATTTACTTAGTGCCTACCTTGAATCACTCACTGAAGCATTGAGAGAAATTCCTCCATGGGTCCCTATTGATCCTAAAATGTCTTACTGGGTGTGCCAAGAATGCAAGGCTATGACTGCTCTTTATCGTAGTCATTTCTCAGGGTTTTGTTAACAGCAAGCAACCTTGAGGGATGAGGTAATGTCTCTCTTCTATACAAAGAGCAGGGTTGTTTACTACTTGCTAATGAAACAGTTGGGAACCCAAGTTTACTCCTCCTCAGTTGTGATACAACACAGTGTGTTCACAGCATCCACTAAGGCCTATGTCATATCATCCCTACAGGACATGGAGGTGAGGGGAACCAACACAACCATGACGTTCATGCCACCTGCCATACCATAATGAAGTCCTCTGTCTCTGACCCAGAAGTCTCATATCTTCTGCTAGCATCCATGAAAAAGTAACAGACTATTTCACTAGCTTTTGAGTTGGGTAAAATCCCAGACTCAAGAGTTATGGTAATAGAAATGTATGAGGTACTATGAATAATTGAAAAAGCAGTTAAGTTTTCTTGGGAATTAAGTCCTATCAGACATTTGAGTTGGGCCTGAATAATGAGTAGAAATGAACTAGACAGACGACAGAGCGGGGCACTCAAGACAGAACAAAATTATGTACAAGATAAAGCATGACATATTCAGGGAACTGAAACCTAAGTAGCCTCTAGAAGGAGTGGCAAGAGATGAGCCTATTAATGTAGGTGAGTTCAAATGACTAAGGGTCTTGAATACTCTATTAAAGAGCTAGTCCATTTTCTTCTGCAGATGATGGGGAACCATTGAAAGATTTGAGGAAGGGTATGGTGATATGCTCAGATTTTCATTTTATATGGTTCATTCAAGGGGCAATATAGAGAATGGAAAGGAGTAATCTTAGGGTAGGAAATGATCCATCAAGGAACAGAGAGTCCAGAAGCCTAATGTCCAGAAGACAAATCAGTCAGTAGCCTATTTTAATGCTTTGAGGGCCTGAACAGGGGCCTACAAAAA
>NW_007743052.1:24385-25797 GCF_000696425.1 Galeopterus variegatus
AAAAAGCCTCAACTAAGGCAGTTACCGTGGGAATTATAAGAAGGAAATGGTTCCCAGAGTATATAAAAACAGTAAAAAGACTTAAATATCAGATAGATATAAGGAGTGGGGGAACAGCAGGATGAATCTAGGATCACTTTGAGATTGATAATTGTAAAGAGAAGTAAGGGCTGGAATTCATTTATAAATAAGTGGTAGGTGACGATATGAACATGGATGGGACCACCCAGTGAGAGTGTAAAGAAAAGAACGTGCACAGAAGTTGGAGGAAAACCTACTTTAAAAAAAAAAATGTAGCTATAACACTAGGTTATTGAAATGATGTTGACAGTCATTGACATAAGGATGCAAATTGTCTATAGAACCAGGATACTGTATGACCACTCAGAGATGCTGAAGTCATCCCAACTGGAAGCAGAAGCTGGAGTAGAGAGAGAGACTATAAGCCAAGTGCCCAAATCTCTAATGAATGTGGAGACTGTGACCTGAAGAACGGAAATGAGGCTCAGTGAATGGTAATATAGCTAAAAGGCATGACCTTTCAAGGATGAGTGGTTTTGTGAAGGAATGGAGATTTTCAGAAGGGAGCTAAAATACTGACGCTATATCATGACCCTGTGACACAAGAAATATTCAAGAGTGAGCAGCCTATAGTAAAGGGCTAAAAAGAAAAGGATGTCCTTGGAGAAAAGTCAGATTTCAAGTAAAGGAAAGAGGTGGAAGGTGGGGGAGCACTCTGTTAAGATACTGTGGACACAGGTATGTTTTTTACAATGAAACTTGACTTCCAGAGGGACCAGTATAAAGGGTTTGGTAAGAGATTAGTGTCAGAGGACTAAGTGGAAAGGAAGTACACAGCAATAAAGGAATGAGTATGTGTGTGGATGAGGAATTAGAAAGCCTTGCACTTGTGGCACTCCAAAGGGTGAAGAGTTTTTACAAGGCATGGATGGAATTAATAAGCCTCAAGTTTCCAAAGAAACCCTAGCAAATTTATACCCTATGGTGCTCTTAAAGTGCTGATTGGTTCCAGCATCTTTCTTCATGTGCTATAGAGCCATTATAATAAACAAGTAGCATCTTTATCATGAGAAGTTTGATGCCAAGTTATCAAATACTAGAGGTATATAGACACTAAACTCATGTAACCCTCATAACAACTTTACTATACAGGTACTATTATAACCCCCATTTTGCAGATAAAGAAATAAACACAGAGGTAAATTGTTCACAATCACAAGCCTAATAAGTGGCATAGTTTCAAGCAATCTGGATCTAGACTCTGTGCTGTCTGAAATGTAAGCTTCATGACTCTCTAGAAAATATGTAAACTGGGAGATCTTATGTAAAGAAAAAAATTTAAATTAAACATACGTCATTGTTGGGGTAAAATTGAGGGTGTTTTATTAAGG
>NW_007743052.1:26444-29087 GCF_000696425.1 Galeopterus variegatus
TAGATATCCAGGAACAAATGATTTCTTGAAGCAGTGAGAAGACACCTGACCAAAAACAGACCAAAAAACTTGTGTAATAACATAAGAACATTACAGGAGCCAGCTCTGACTGACTGCTACATTCATGCACTCAGTGCTACTGTGTCACACTCGGCCAACCACAGTGTGATCCCAGGGAAAACAGGTCTCTGCCCTAATAGATGCCCCACCTCCCATCTTCATCCTCTGGAATGTTTTAGTCTTTGTGTCGCCTACTTGGTAAGAAATTTTTTTAAAAAATAAGTGCCCCAAATCATGCAAAGATCATGTGTATTTTTTCCCCCTGACAAGCTCTCTAAAAATACTGAAGAAAAGGTTCTCCCCATCCTCTATTCTTTGTTTGGACATTGTAAATATTTTCCTTGTTGTTCTCAAAGTAGAAAAACTTTTAGCATAGGGATGAAATTACTCACTTTGTGATAGAAAGGACTAAATAGGATGAGTAAGTCTTATTTTCACTAAATAACTTAGAAAATATCTAGTCAGATAGGACAGATTGATTTTCAGAGCAGTAAGTAGATATCTTTACCTATTATACATACAAGGGCACTTCAAAAAGTTCATGGAAAAATACAATTGAAAGATAATATAAATCTTTACACGACATTTTTGAAGTACCCTCATATTAAGAGGAGCTAAAAGTAAACATTTCCAAATGCATCATTTTGGTGAATATCGACAATAACAGTCCCTTGTCAAAAAGAAATAATGAGACACTCATGCCCTCTTCTATCATTTTTATATAGTGTTTTATACTTGTTATACGAAGAAGAGATGATATTTATCAAGCATTGGTGTTACAAAAGCAGATGGGGCTATGAAAGACAATAAATAGTTAAATGACATGTGCAATTTGACAGCTCCTAATTGCTTAGAGTTTGATGATTATTTATACATCTGATTACTTGATGTCTTGTTTTTCTCATTCTGATAAGATTACGATTCTATTCTTTGCCATTCAGTGGGAGGTTTTTTAAAAATTTTAAACAATGACATAAAAGAAGATGATTTTTTATAAAATGAACCAGACTTTACATAACTGAAAATTATCAACAAATTACCTTGAAAGCATCATCATTTTGAGTTTGGTTATGGTAAATCCAGCTTTGTTTATTATTTCAATTATTTCTCCAATCTTTGATACTGTGTCTGGTTTAATCAGGGCTAATGTTCTGTAAAGAAATAAAGAATATAGGTTTGAAAAAAAGAAAGTTCAGGAATTCCTACTTATAATTCCCAAGCAGTGGTAGTTTCCTTCACAATCATCCTAGATCCTGAATCATCAAAATTATTTATATAAAGAAGTGTATTAAAGATGTCTCTTAAAAACTTATACAAAATAAGTTTACCATTCTTACCAAGGAAATCAAAATTAGGTACCCAATCAAAAAAAAAAAAAAAAGCTTAGGGAAAACATTAAATGGTTTTGAATATGCCCCAATTTAAAAAACACAGGCATTTAAAATTTCTATTTCTTAGAATACATGTTATATAAAGAACTAATCTCTAAAAAGTTTCATTATATAGACTTTAAGATATGTATGCTACACAGTCAGTTGGCACTGATCTTGAAAATAATCATAAATTCTTCTATTATTGCCTCTTTATTCATATCACAGGTAATGCAGGTCATGCACAAAGAACCAAATATCTTCTTACCCAAAAATGTATATGAATAGCGAACATCATGCTAACTTTTAAAATCACGATTTCCTCCAAGAGGACATATCAAAGCAATGCACTCTCTCTCTGAAGTTTCAGAATTAATACAATTTTGGAGATGGAGATCACCTGGATGTCCTTATTTTACTGATGAGAAAACTAGGCCCAGAGAGGTAATGTGTCAAAGATCACACAGCTGGTCAGTAGCATCTTCAGAACAATACACCCAGCCCACAAGACTCCCAGGTCTGTGCTCCTTCCACATCACAAATAATGTTACTATTAATATCGTTAAAAGGGGCCATCATCACCAAATCCTCAAGAATAATATTGCAAGTGCAAGATAGAAACCAGATTAGTTGGAGTAATTCAGTTTATATGCTAAAGAATTGCTGCCATTTTTCCTTCTATATTTTAAATTGTTCTGACAACATTGGCATTAATTCAAGAAATCCATAAAAAAAGAATGGTTGGCCTTTTCATAGCTGGCTTTTTACCAACACAAACATACCTGAGGATATAATAATTCAAATATCCTTACAACTAGATATAATTTATGGCTGGGTTTTAAAACTGTAAATAACAAATTGTTCATTTCAGTCTGTTTATTACAAACTGTACCAGATAATCTTTTTCTTTATTTTGAAGCAGATGAGTCACTTATATTACTTTATCTCATATGGCTTCATTGAAAATACAGTTAAAACTCTTCACTTTTTAGTTCACATTATTTACATATTTTAAGCCAAACTAACCTATAAATTGTTTATGCTAAATTTTGGAAGAATATTTCGCAAACCATGGCTCTTAAAGAAAATATAAAACATAGCAGCAGTCATCAATTTCTGTGAACAAAGAGCAACGTGAAAAGTCCAAACCTCACGGAAATTAGTTTAAAATGTAATTTCATTTTCTCTTTAAATGCCTATATGAAACAATGGG
>NW_007743053.1:0-233 GCF_000696425.1 Galeopterus variegatus
ATCCTGGAAAGTCACTGATTCCTGAAATGCCACACACATTTGGTGTCAGTGAGAAACCAGACAATCGGTGTTCACAGAAAAATGGCTGAGCCTGAAGACTGGGCGTGAGAGATCTGACATAGGATTTTCAACTGGTGTACCATGGGTCTCAACACTTACTCTGGAAACTAGCCCTCAGACATCTTCTCTTCCCTATAAAGTGATTCTGTCCCATCTCATTGCTTCAAATGCAA
>NW_007743053.1:2424-4007 GCF_000696425.1 Galeopterus variegatus
CCGGCCCCAAACAAAAATACTTTTGACTAGACACAAATGGAACATATACCTGACAAAGAATTCATATTTAGATTACATAAAAAAACTCCCACGAAACAGTAAAACAAACAAAAAACCCCCCAACCTAACGAAAAGGGCAAAAAACCTTAATAAACAGACACTTCATAAAATATAATGAGGATCAACAGCAAGCACGTCAAACAGTTCTCAACATCATTAGTCATCTGAAGAATGAAAATTAAAACTTATGACACAGCAGTTCAACTTGCTAAAGTAGCCAAAATAAAGACTATCGTCATTAGACGTTGCTGAGGTTGTGGCATACTGGTAACTCTCATATAATTATGGTGGAAGTGTGAAATGGTTCAAGCACTTTGGGAAACAATTTGGCAGTTTCTTAAAAAGCACACCTACCACCTGACCCAGCAGTTTTGCTCCCAGAGAAATGTGAAAAAACAACCTATGTCCACAAAATCATGTTCAAAAGATGTTCATAGCAATCTGATTCACAACAGCCCCAAACCCTAAAAATTCTCAATATCTATCAACAAGAGAAGGGGTAAACAAATTGTGCTATATTCACACAATGGAATACTGCTCAGCAATGAAAAGAAACAACTGAGACATGCAACATGGATAAATCTCTATAATATTGGCCAAAAGGAGTTGGACCCAGGCAAAAAATAATCTGATTCCAATTATATGATGTCCGTGAATAGGCAAAACTTATTTAAGTAGACAGAAGTAAACAAAACATGATTCCCTACACAGAAAATCCCAAAGAATCTCCCTGAAAAAACTACTAGAGCTAATAAACAAATTCAGCAAAGTTTCAGGGTACAAGATCAACACCCCAAATTCAGTTGTGTTTCTATATATCTGTGAAGAACAATACAAAAAGGAAAATTTTAAAAAATTCTATTTCCAGTAGCACTGAAAAGAATAAAATATCTAGGATAAATTTAACCAAGGTGAAAGGCTTGTATAATGTAAACAATGCGATCCCTATCAAAATTCCAACAGCATTTTTTGCAGAAATGTCAATCTTCAAATTCAATAGAATTGAAAGGGACACCAAATAGTCAAAACTCAAAATGGATCAATTACCTAAATATAAGAGCTAAACCCATTAAATACTAAAAAGAAAACATTAGGAGCAAATCTTTGTGACTGTGGGCTTGGTGATGGATTCTTAGATATGATACCGAAAGCTCAAGCACAAAAACAAACAAGAAATAGATAAGCTGCACTTCACCAAAATTAAAAACATTTATACTTTGAAGACATTATCACGAAAGTGAATGAGAGACAGAATGGTAGAAAATATTTGGAAATCATATATGTGACAAGGATTTAATATCCCTATAAACTCAACAACAAAAGGACAAGCCAATAAAAAAAATGGGCAAAGGACTTGAACAGACATTTCTCCAAAGAAGATATGCAAAAGAACTATAAACACATGCAAAGATGGTTAACATTAAACATTAAGGAAATACATATCAAAAACACAATAAATTGTTGGGCCGGCCCGGTGGCGCACTGCTACAGTGTGCCGCTTGGGAGTGTGGAGGCGCTCCCGC
>NW_007743053.1:5103-16927 GCF_000696425.1 Galeopterus variegatus
CACTGAGGGTTGCGATCCGTTGCCGGACATGAAAAAAGACAAAAAGGAAAAAACAAAAAAAAAAACCCACAATAAATTGCCACTTCACACCTTTAAGAATGGCTATAATTTTAATTCAAAAAGAGCAAATAATAAGTTTTGTGGCAAGGATGTGGAGAAACTGGAACACCATGCATTGCTGGTGAAAATGTAAAATGCTGCAGCTGTTGTGGAAAAAACAGTATGGCAGTTCCTGAAAAAATTAAACATGGAAGTACGACAGGATCCAGCAATCCCACTTCTGTGTATGTAAGAAAAAGAATTGAAAATAAGGTCTCAAAGAGATAATTGTACACCCATGTTCACAGCAGCATTATTTTCAATAGCCAAAAGATGGAAACAATCCAAATGTCCATCAACAGATGAATGAATAACAAAATGTGGTATATGCACACAATGGAATATTATTCAGCCTTCAAAGGAATAAAATTCTGATAGATGCTACAACACCAATGAATTTTGAAGACATTAAGACATGCTAAGTGGGCCACCCTAGGATACTTCACCTGCAGACATCAGAAAAGCATCATAAGCTTTCACTAACTTTACATCCAGATAAGAATAAAGATGAAAATGCAGAAACTCAGTTTAGACAACTGGTGGCCATTTATGAAGTTTTAAGAGATGGTGAAGGCAGAGGTATGATGATACTCTGATCAACGGACTTCCAGATTGGTGACAGCCTGTATTCTACTACAGGCAGGTGAGAAAAATGAGCAGTGCTGAGCTGGCATTACTCTTGTTCATTATTCTCATGGTAGGTCATCACGCTGTGGTTTGGTTCAATCTACCTGGAAAAACAACTGGATGAACTGCTTAGTAGATAAAAGATAGAAAAGAAAAAAAAGACGGGTGGCAAGAGTGTGGATGCATCAATACTTGGTGCCTCAGACAAAAATGAAAGATCACTGATGAACCACAGTGGCATGATTTGCTTCCAGCACCTTATTTTTCTTAAAGAGGCTTTTCTTTACTCAATGAGGTGTTTTCTCCCAATATTTTTATCGTTTCATATTTAGTTCCTTATCCATTTGGATCATTGTGCTTAAAAAGTACTCTCCCAACATCTTTTATTGAAGATGTCTGCATCATCCCTAATTTAAAATGACCCCTCCATAATAGACTGTTGTAAGCATGAACCAAAGATGACTGTGTATGGAACTGAGTCATTTATATCTTCAATGTAGGCAGAGATCCATGAAGTCAAAAGCCCACGGGTGCCAAACTCCAATTTTTATACATCGAAAAAAAGAAAGATACAACAATCACAATAATCCATTGAACTTTCAAAAGGAGAGAACAGAACTGAGGTTACCAGAGGATGGGGAGTGGGGTGGGGGGTACTAATGAGAAATTGGTAAAGGGCCACAAAAATGACTACACTGTGTAATGTTGAATACACTAATTATCCTGATTTGACCATCACATACTGCACACAGATATTAACATTCAACGTTGTACCCCACAGATATGTACAATCAATTATGTTTCAATAAAAATAAAAATAACTCAAACAAGCAAATTTTTAGCCATTTAGAGCCCACCTGCTTTGCATATCCCAGGAAACCTCACCGGACAGCTAGCCCTTTGTATTTTTCTGTACCAGAGACCACCAGCCATGCTGCTCAGTGACATCACCTAGACAAGGAAGTCTCCTCTGATTCCCCAGGAGTTCCCTTGCCCTCCTCCCCTTCTGAGTAGGTGAAACACTCCCCTGCTCCCATGTCCTAGCCGTTGGACAGAAACCTGCTGTGAGGGACATCCCTCATATGCTAACCTGTCAAAGCGCTGCCCAAGGAAGCTTGTGTGTGCTGCTGCCACCCCAGAGTAATCTTTTTCCTAGATCAGTCCCAAATTCCTACAACCCCCTACATAGACCAAACCACCCACATCCATATATGAGTCTGAAATGCTGTCTGGTCCATAGTCCATACCACATTATTTTAATATCTTTTGGTAACCAGGAAATGTATCTCATCATCATTGGCTTTGTCAAAAATGTTTGATATTCTTGCATATTTCTTTATAGATGCAATTTAGACCCAGCTATACTATTTGCAAAATAATACATCATTAATGTTTTATCATTTTGTGTTTATATACTATTCTACTAAATAGGTATATCTATTTACTGAATTGATCCTATGTTAAAATATTTAGAATATTTCCAATTTTTCACAAGTAGAAAAACTACACTTGGAAGAAACCCCTGCAGCTAAATTTTTGTCGTTTTCTTCAAGTATTTTCCTTCGAATGAATTTTGAGATGGTGAAATGCTTGGTCAGCATTTATAAACATGTTTAAGCCTTTTATTAAGGGTTGCCAGATTGTCCTCCAAAGCTGCTTTATTTGTAGCCCCTTTAGCTGTGCACATATGTCTTACACATTGGAGAAAACCACCTTGTTTGCCAAGTTGATAAATTATTTTTTTTTTCTAACTGAAAACTAGAATAGGGACACAAAATACATGTTCAGAAACATAACAAAATTTTGTAGCTTATTAACTTGAAAATAAGGGGCCAGCTGTTTAAATTCCATGGGATTTAGTTAACTATTAGTTACCAAATACCAGCCCTACCTATTTTCCCAGAAATATGTAAAATCAAATTTAAAAATGCAAAAAAAAAAGAAGGCAAGTAAATTAGTTAAATTAAAAACACTCTGGAGGACAACTTAGGAAACTACGGGTGAAGTCACAGCAATGCTAGTAACTGAATTCCTCTCTGTCAGTTCCACAGAGGGCAAACAGCACTGAATGCTAAATATGATCTGGTGTTGGGTCTCCCTAAATCCCACAGCAAATCAATCGGAGGAGCATTATCAGCACCATTAGGCATGTGAAAACAGACTCAGTGAGCGTGGGTGACTTGCCAGAAAGTAACATAGCAAATGGCAGGGTGGCAGCTGCACTCTGACTTCTTTAACTGCAAAGCCTGGGTTGTTCTTCCTCTGGGGCAGCAGGAGTTGGGGTTTACTTGATCGGCATCATCTGAGCGAGAACAGAGAGGGTGAAAGAGAATCAGATCACAGTACCATTGCTGCCCAGCCAATACAGTAGATTCCCAGCAAATGTGAGTTCCCTCCCTTTTCCCTTATGCAGCGTGAGGAGAGACACAAACGTTAACTACCGCCCATTGATTTCTAGACACCAGTGTACCTGTGTGCCCAGCTGAGGTCACGTGCTGCCACCTTTTGGATATAATGAGGTATAACAAGCCTTCTCTGTCTGACAGTCCTTGGGACAATTCCTACCCTTCTTCTCCAGTAGGAGTGATTCTTATTTACTAGTCATTTTGCCTTTGGGTTCAAACATCAGACTATTACTGAGGAGAGGCTAGACAAGTTGACAGAGGCTCAGTCACTGAGGCACAACGTCCCCACCCTCACCTCACACTCATTCATCAATGTTCACCTAATAAGCTTCTGCTGATCACAACTTTCCTTGCCAACGTTAACACCAATACTGCAAACAACAACACATGTGGGGTCTCCTGTGTACCAGGCTTTTTCCCGAGTCTTTACAGAAACACTCATTTAATCCTCACAGCCTCCCCAGGAGGTAAGCAGCATCCAGAGAAAAAGCAAGATGCCAAGGGGTTAGGTCATTGGGCCAAGGTTATAGATGGAAGCTGTAAACCCCCTCAATCTGACTCCAGAGCTACATGTTGTCACCCTCTCAGTGTGACCTATGACACCTACATTGTCCCCAGTATGTGAACTCCTTGACACCAAATCTTTATCCTTACCTTGCTTGACCCTCCCAATCAACATACAACCCTGCTCACTATACCTCTCTCCCTCTTCCTAGAACACCTCTGCTCTTGGCTGCCATGGCTACACATCCCAGGTTGTCCTCCTATATCTCTGGTTGCTCTTTGTAAGACTCTGGCTTGAGATCCTTCCTCTTCTGCCTGACACTTAATGGTCATGTTTCTCCTCGGCCTTCTTCACCCCCAGCCCCACAGGTCCACGCTCTCAAGTCACCCCACCCTTTGGGTGCTGACACCCAGATTCTGATTACACATCGTGAAGGCTGTTGCCTACTTGTCCCTGAGACCTCAGGGGACCCCACGTTGCTGCAAGCCCAGAGTACTGCCTATCAGGGTCCCCTCCCGAGAGCACATTCACTAAACCTCAATTTTCTCATCTGGAAATTGGAGATTCTAACACTGGGTTATGGAACTCAATAATGTGCTCAATAAACATTCATTCTAAAACACCATTATCATTAAAATAAAACGACTACTGACTTCACAGAACTGTTCGTTTCTAGTCGGTGACTGTCCCACCCAGCATGGTCCAGAGCACCGAGGAGCCACGTGCCAACTTAATATCTCCATGGTGATGTCTAACAGGATCTCAAACTAAATGTCTAAAACTAGGGCTGGCCAGTTAGCTCACTTGGTTAGAGCCTGGTGCTGATAACACCAAGGTCAAGGGCTCGGATCCCTGAACCGGCTTGCTGCAAGACCAAACAAAAATAAATAAATAGTAAATAAAACGGAGCTACTACCAGCCTCCTCATGCCAAGGGCAAATCCAGCCTTACACGGGCTCAAGTCAAAAGCCTGTGGTCATCTTGACTCTCCTCTTTATTTCTCATATTTTACATCCAAGTCACAAGCAAACTCTGTTAGCTTTATCTTCAAAACTTACCCAAAATGTGGCCACTCTTAACCATCTACATCGGTACTGCCTTGGCACAAGATATCATCTCTCTTCTAGACCATTCCAGTAGCTTCCTAACCAGTCTTTTAGCTTCTGTCCTTGTCTCCCTTTAGTTTGCATGGCAGCCGTAAATTTGCTGGTAAGACGTAGGTCAGACCACTCCTTTGCTCAAAATCTTCTGATGGTGTCCCACCACACTCAGACCAAGGGCCCGAGTCCCTGCCACCTCATCCATGACTCCCTCCTGTTGCTCACCCACCCCTCTTCGCAGGGCCTCCTCTCCATGCCAGACATGCTCCCACCTCAGGGTCTTTGAACTTGCCGTTCTCTCTGCTTGGAACGTTCTTCCCTCATTCTCAGTGTGCTCAGCTCCCTTTCCTCCTTCAGGTCTCGAAACGGCATTTACTAGCCATTCTATTTAAAATACAAGTGTCTTTCGATCCCTATTCTCCACTTTAATTTTCCTAAAGCATTCATTTCCACTTAATATTCTATGTAAGTCAGGTTAGGCTATACTTTACTGCAAAAACAGACAATCCCAAATCTCAATGACTCAGTAAAATGGAAGTTTCTGTCCTGCACATATTACTTGTTCAACCTGGGCTGCTGTCAGAAGTTTCCCAGCTGCTCAGGGGCATGCCACTTATCCCTGAACCAACCATTGTCTTTGGACACCCTTGGCCATTTTGGTCATGGATGATGAGCAGGAAGGGTGTGCCTGCCAAATTGTGCACTTTGTCTTCTGTGCTGTGGCCTCAAGCGCTCACAGCTCATTGGCAAGAGCTAGTCACATGCCCCTGCTAGCTTCAAGGATGCTGGGAAATGTAGGACAGCACGTAGAACAGCCGGTAAGTGTTACTGTCTCTCCCACACACACTGCATAGATTACCTGTTTAGATTGCTTCCTAGAAGAAATAAGACATTGCCCAACTAGACAATTAGCTTCAGGGGTAGGGAATTTTAATTCTCTGATGTTTCATTCACTGTTTTAGAGCTGAAGCAGTGCCTCCTATAACAGGAAATAAAAAGTGAATGAAAGAATGAATGAATGATGAACAAAATAACCCACATTCGCCTTCATACTGAGACAGCACCCTGGGGCTGGGGTTTTGGAAGGATTGCAAAGGAGGGGGCCTATGAATTTGGGAAGTCTGGAATCTTCTCATAAGTCCTGTGAAATTAACGGTAACCCAGGTGCTAGGACAAAGCCATAAGGCTTAGCCCAGCACCTGGGCCCCATCATCCACTGCCACTCCCTATGTGGGGCAAAGTAACCGGACAGTTAGACCGTTAAAGATCGCACCCCCTCAAATTCAGGTCTGTTGGACATTTTCAGCATTTTGTAGTAATGGAAACCAGATGCCAGAGCAGAGCATCTCTGCTGCATAATTTCTCACCTGGATAATTATACCACTTTCAGAGGTTGTCAGTGCTGGATAAGGGTCTCAAAGAACTGGTGGCCCTGAATACAGACGCAGCAGGAAGACTTCGACGTCTAAGTGACACTGGCTGGCTGTGGAGCAGGGGAGTCCAGGAACAGTTGGCGGATCTATCAACTCAGAGCAGCTTTGCCACGTTTCTACATGGCACAACAAAACCAGGATAAACAGAATCCTATCACCATGGGCAAATTAAGATATATTAATTTTTCAGAGCTATTGAGGTTTTTTTAATTTCTCTTTTAATTTTCTTTATAACATAGAAAACTATTTGCACAAATCTTACTCTGTTCTCATTGGGACCTGTTTTTCTCTTCACCAGGGCCAGGACTAGGACTAGGGTGAGACAGCCACATTGCTGGAGTGCAAAATGTGACAAGGCCCTTTCAGTGTCCCACCAGCGCAGGGCTGGCCCCAAGCATGAGCAATGCCTTCAATCTGCACCCTAGATGCCTTGCATACCTCATGCTGGACCCAGTCCTGCTCCTCACTATGGTGAAGATCTGCCTCCTCCATAAGTTTTTGGTCCAAAACAAATTTTGCTCTTTAAAATTGTTCTACTGTGAATCCTCTTTTGTAGCCGTAATTCTTCCAATATTCAATTTTATTTCCACTTTCAACTTTGTAACACTGTCCTAGGATATTCAGAATTTTCAGGTGAGAACCCTACAGACAGAATGACTCTCTTGTTATCTTTACTGATGTCTGCCCTTCATAGAACTATTTCTACCAGTGTTAGTCATGTAAACAGAGAAAAAGCAACAAAGGCTGTGAGAACATTGTATGCCATTTTCTAAGTCCAGAATTGTGTTACATTAGTAAATCCATATTTCTATGTACCCTCCATGATCTTTAAGGTTTCAACCAACTACAAGAAATGTCCCAGAGGTTAGAAGGGCAGGGTTAGACTTCTGTTTCCAACAGCAACCTAGGTATCTTGATTAAACCTTCCAGTCAAAACTATTTTAAGTACAATGCAAACTATAGATCAATTGTATCTTTTAAGTCATTCATGACTGACAATAAACATTCAGAAAATTAAAAATGTTATTTCTAAAAGGGCAATTATTTGTTGAAATAAAAGCAAACTGGATAACAACAATAACAACAAAACTAAGTGATTAGATTTAGATAACATAAACCAAAAGAAACACTGAATTTGTTTCCCAAGCATGACCCAAAGTGTGGTCTGCAGGCCAGCTGCATAAACACCATCTGGCATGTGTTTAATAATTATGATACCCAGATCACATCCCAATTCAATTAAGTATGACTCTCTGGGGTGGGCTGATGAATTAGTGTTTTAACAAGCTCTACAGCGGGACTTATACAGGTGGAAGTTTAAAAACCATTTCTAAAAAATAAACATCAGGGCAGCACAGAAAAAGAGATGAAAAGTATGAAGGTGGCTAAGAGCCATGGGAGAAGCAGAGGAAAAAGAACAGAACCATTTCTAATCAGAGTTCCAAGAGAGAAAGAAAGAACACAGGCAATTATAGCAAAATACAGAGCCTGCAGAATTTCCATTTCAGAAGGAAAATATAAACAGGTTGAAAAGAATTAAAAAGAAATCTTAGAAATAACAACAGTGAACCAGAGAACACCAATGGTAAAAAGAATATCTTAACAGGAGACAGAAAAAGAACTAAGTTAACCTTTTAAAGCAACAGTTCTCAAATTTTAAGCTGCATCACAGTCACTTGGAGGTCTTGTTAAACACTGTAAATAACTCTCTAACTAAAAAACAAGCATACAAAACCCTGACAATGCTAGGCTCCATCCCCAGAGTTTCTATTCAGAAGATCTGGGGTGTATGGTCCAAGAATATGCATTTCTCCTTTTCCTTTTTTTTTTTTTTTTGTCTTTTTCCGTGTCCGGCATCGGATTGCAACCCTCAGTGTCGCCCCCGTACCGGACCGGGACCGGCAACAGGATCGCAACCCTCGGTGTTGCGCCCGCACCTCGCTCAGCCAGTGAGCGGGAACCGGTCTGTATGTGGGATCCGAACCCTCGGCGGGAGCGCCGCCGCACTCCCAAGCGGCGCACTGTAGCAGTGCGCCACCGGGCCAGCCCCCAAACAAAAATACTTTTGACTAGCCGGCCCCCAAGAATATGCATTTCTAACAAGTTCTCAGATGATGCTGACGCTGTTGGCTGTAGACTGCACTTGAAGAACCACTACTTTAAAGAAATGAATGCTTGACAGCTGACTTCTCATCAGCAACAATGAAAGCCAGAAGATAGTGGAACATCTTCATAGTTCTGGAATAAAATATAGAAACCCACAACCACCAAAATGTCCATTGAGAAAGAAGGTAAAACATTATTTTGGGGCTTGCCACCCACAGAAAAGAAAAACTCTAAAGAAATGTATTGCACAGAGAAAGAAATAATCAAAGAACCAAAGCAAAGAGTTAAGAAATTACACCAAAGAGTGTAAGAATCAAGTAAAACACACAAAGTGGCAAATGTGTGTGTACAGTGAAATAAAAAATAATTGTATGCAACAATAATAATCCGCTCTGAGACTTAAAGAAAGATAGAACTAAAATGCATGATAAGAAAACCGTGTAAATCAGTAGAGTAATAACATTTATCAGAATCTAAACTTAATGAACAAGTACGGATAAAAATTGTCCAGAAAACCACTAAAATAATAGAGTAAATAAATTCAAAATATGCGGAGAAAAAAGTAAAATGAGAAAAATACTAAAATCAAAAGAAGGTACAGGAAAGAAAAACAACATAGAAAGGGACAGGACAAATTTAACGTCCAGATGTATTGATACATAAGACATTAACAGATTAAATGCTTTAACTAAAATACACATATTCTCAGAATAGATTAAAATAATCCAACTATACACTATTTACAAGAGACATCTAAAACATGAGGCTATAGTAAGAATATAAATAAAAAGATATAAGGCAAATACTAAAAAAAAAAAGAAAACTGGTTTAAATATATTAACATCACACAGAATGGATTAAAGCAAAAGGCTCATATAGTAAAATGAGGTATAACATAGTGAAAAGAGGTATAATTCAAGAAAAAGCTCTCTATATGTGCTATCACTTAGCCAAAAAGAAAAAAGAAAGAAACAGAACTCTAAGGAGAAATGGACAGTGCCACAACCAGAGTTCTCACAAATACAGTCCAAGCAGGCCACTTGATGAAACAGATTGAACATGATGTAACAGCATTTCCTAATTATAAAACTTAATCACAGATGGGCCTATAATGTGTCTCAAAAAATGGCATCAATCTCTTGACCGCAGAACGATGAAGTTAGCACACAATAACCAAGAGAAACAGAAAAATGTCACAGAAATGGAAATTAAAACAAAAAAATTCTAAATAATTCACGTCAAAGAAGCCATGATATTTGATAATACTTAGAACCAAAATATAATAATACTATACTGCAATTCTTTGCGATGTGACAAGGACCCAAGATAAGAAACTGAAAAGAAACATCCCAAAAAAGCAGAAGGGAGAAAATGATAAAGAACAGAAAGTCATTAAATAGAAAACATACATATCATAAAGTGGTTTGATCAAGCCAAAAGTTCTTTAAGAAAGAACGGTTCTTTGAGAAAGAAGCTTACAAAACTCTGACAGGACTTATTTTTTTAAAAAGCAACAGGTAAATATTAAGAATGAAAAAGATAACATTACAGATGTATCAAGCACTAAAATTATAAGCATATTATGAACAATTATGACAACACAGTTTAAACCTCAGATGGAATGAATAAATTCCTAAAGAAATTTTCCCTACCATAACAAAATGCTGGATCCAAAACGCAGCATCCAAAAAGCTGGATGCACTATGATCCTTAAAGGAACTGAAACAACAGATTTAAAAGTTTCCACAAAGAAAACTCCAGACCCAAATGGTTTTTCCAGGTACCGCTCCCTTTTAAGAACAAATTATTGTATCCTTACACAAAATATTCCAGAGTTTAGAAAAAAGACGAAATACTTCCTACCCCATTTTATGAGGCTGGCATAAACCTGAAACAGAAGAGGAAAATTTCACTCAAAGACAGATCCAAAAACACCAACTGAAGCCAAAAATGACAAAATAGCACGTGTCCTTTCCAAATGAAGTAATTTACCAATACAAATTCAATGTAAGATTAGAAAATCATTATTTTAATTCACCATGCTATGGGATAAAAAAGAAAATCATATGATTTACTCAATAAACAAGCAGTACTGAGTGCCTATCATAGGCCAGACATCATTTAAGGTTCTTGGATTACACCAATAAACATAAAAGTAGATGGTGAAAAAAAAAATCACTTGTTAAATAACTACAGCAACTGAGAAGAATAACTCATAAACTAAGAAAAGATGGGAACTCCCTTGGCCTAATAAAAACTATCTTTGAAAGAAAAGCCTCCAAGCAGAAAGTTAATTCCCTTTAAGATCAAAAAGAAAACAGGACTGCCTAGACTTTGCTATCCAAACTCCAGTCAACCATACTGGAAGTCCCCAGATAGTACAGCCAAGAAACAAAATAACAGAAAATGCATACGATTCAAAAGGAAAATATAAATATTTACTTATTTATTTTATACAAATGATAAAACTTTATGAAGAACTTTCAAAAAATGACAAGAGAATTACATACTTTAGTAAACTGGCAGAACTTTGTCAATAAACAAAGCAGTTAGAAAAAAATTTAATTTATGAGCACCAAAAACCAAAGTTCTTAGAAATAAACATAATGAATAAAACTTAAATCCTTTTGCAAATACTTATAGAACTTTACTGAAAGGCATTACAGAAGATGCAAATAAAAGATTAATTCGATTAACTGTAAGACTCGATGGCATAAAAATGCCAGTATTCTCAAAATTCATATACAGACTCAACGCAACTTGAAAACAAACTCCCTGTATGTGGAACTTGGTAAGCTGACTCTGAAATATTTAAGCCATGACATTCCTGAAAAAGAACGGCTACGTGTACATTCTCTAAAAATTTAGAAATCTCTAAATTACATTTAGAAATCTCTAAATTACAAATGTGTACTTGCATCAACATGGAATACAGGATGTTCCCCAAAATAACTGAGAGTGAGTCCATTCACAAATAATCACCAAAATTAGGAAATACATTTTGGGGAAAACATATTAAAACAATAAGAGAAAATCCCGGGGGGTGGGGGATAGGAAAATACATTTTAGAAGGAGCACAGAGTTTTCTGAGGTTTAATAACCTCCTTCTGGTCCTGAGTTGTGTACTCGCTTTACTGTCGTCCTTTTAATTGCGTTTGTGTGTATGTGTAAAGTCATACTTTCTTTGGCGCATGTATTCTATTTTCCAATTTTAAAATATTTGCCAGAAAAACGACGAACCACAAAAGAAGATGGTAAAATGACAACACAAAATAAGATAAATTCCAATGCAAAATATTAATAATCACAACAGGTATTAATGGACTAACTCTCATTAAATAACAGAATGTTGATCTGAATTCTAAATCTACTCATAGACTATCTACGCGACGGCCAAATAAAATAAAAATAAATAGAATAAGTGCACCGAACTGTATTCAAGGCAAATGCCAACGAAAAGAGTACCAGACAGAACTGACTACAGAGCAGAAGGAAGGTGACTGACCCCTGCTGTCTCCAGTTCCTGCCGCCTCTCCTGCACCCCCTGAT